>NW_009693986.1:15777-20819 GCF_000703405.1 Apaloderma vittatum | reverse complement strand
CTACAGTGCCTCTAGTGTTAGTTTTGTCAGCGACGTATTTGAAGAAGCCCCTTCTGCTGTCCTTGACCTCCCTCACAAGTCTTAATTCCAAGGAGGCCTTAGCTTTTCTAATTGCCTCCCTACATTCTCTGACAGCAGTTCTATACTCCACCCAAGTGGCCAGCCCCTCCTTCGGTGATTTATATACCCTCCCCTTCCACCTGGGTCTGCACACCAGATCCTTAGTTAACCATGCAGGTCTCCTGGTTTTCTTCTTGGATTTCCCACCTGTTGGGATGCACTGATCCTGATCCTGGAAGAAGTGGTCCTTGAATAGTGACCAACTCTCGTGGGCCCCTTCACCTTCCAGTTCCCTGTCCCATGGGGTATCCCCTAGCAATTGCTTGAAAAGGCCAAAGTTGGCCCTGCTGAAGTCCAGAGTTGCAATCTTGCTAGGTATTTTGTTTCTACTGCACAAGATCCTGAACTCCACCATCTCATGGTCACTGCAGCCAAGATTGCCCTCAACGTTCACTGCTTCAACCAGACCTTCCTTGTTGGTGAACATCTTCCTCATGAAATAATTGTATGAATTGTGTTTATTCCATGGCAACAGCTGATCTTCATTGACTTTATAAGTTCACCTAAAGTTACAACCTTACCAGTTTATTTTGAGAAAATTACTCGTTCCTAGCAGTAGACTTTTGGCAAGTATTTACGTCAGATTGTATCTATATCAAAATGTTATTGGTATCTACTTATTTGTATTTATTCATTAATTTTTAGAAACTTTGCCATCTGCACAACAGATTTGCCACCTTTTAGTCCAAGGTGCTATTTCTGATGCATGACAGGTAATAGACTTTCATGGATAAATGCTTCATATACTATTTCTTTCTTAGGAAAAAAAAAAAAAAAGAGATGTTTTTATTAACATTGGAACTTAATAAAGGGGAAAAAATAAAATATGACGGGAGTATTCTGTTGAGTGATTCTTCCAGTTAAGTTGATGATTTCTGCAGGCAAATGCCTCATGAATAATTCAGGTAAGATGGAAGAAGTGCCTTGCTAGCCAGTGACTCAATGGAGAAATCATGTTGGAACCAAAGCATCCTATGTAAAATGCATGGTAGTCGTGATGCTGATGTTTAAGTATTAATAAGTTTTGTCCTGTAGGATAGCCATAGGTGCCGTACTGATGAACCCCAAACAGGATTTGTGTGTATCACTTCTGAAGCTGTCACAAATGTTCCTTTTTAAAATAGAACCAAGTGGATAGTCACTGTTGCCTAAAGGAGCACGAGGCTCCAGTTCTCAGACAAGCTCAACTGTCTTTAAACGAGAGGGTGGTGACAGTTTTTAACGGATGGATATGGAAGGAGGAAGGAGGAAGGAGTCCACTCTGTTGCTCTGCTTCCTGAAGAGTTAAGCTTCTTTGTTTAAATAATCTAAGCAGGAACACAGGCAAGCTTTAATAGAATTCCAGTATCTTTTTAAAATGAACTGGTAGCTTGTGTAAGAAATGCATAGTAAATACAAACTATTGTGTTTTAATTTGCATATTTATTAGACAAATATATTTATTGTGCAAATATGCCCCAGTCATGAATGCAGCCTGTAGATGCTTGAGCTGTAAGGAGGATAATAATTGGTATCTGAGAATCTTTGAGGAGTTTAAAAAGGTTGCTTAGTTTCTGCATTTTCATTGTGGTGTCAAAACCTGCTAACATGCTTGCTTTATGCTTGAAAGGAGTTTTTGAAAAGTTAATGGGTCAATCGTGCCATTCCTATTTATCTGTTTTAGCAGTGCTGTTTGGTAAGACTAGAATTCATCCTGCAGTGATTGTGGCTGTTCAAAGTCTCACTAAGGTACAGCTGGAGGCTGCTCTTTTACCTTCTGCCTTACCATCATCATAGTTTTCTACACTGACATGGGGAATTCACTGCAGCATGTAAAATTTGTTTCAACATCCCAGAGCTGAAAATGTGTTCTGATGTGCAGTGACATTCAAAAGCCCACTGCAGCACCTGGATAACTACTGCAGAATTGTTTTCCCATTCTTAAGTATGTAATTACAGAGGATACCAATGTTGCTGATGGGCTCAGCTTTGGCCACTGGTGGGTCTGTCCTGGGGGCATCTGGAACTAGCTGTATTGGACATGAGGACAGCTTCTGTCATCTTCTCACAGAAGCCTCCCCTGCACCCTCCCCCCAAAAAATTAAAATTACCCAATACAGTGCACATGCTGTTACTGACAGCACAGCTGTGGGACAAAATTTCCAGGCCAAGACCAGCACACACATGATACAAACAATAGATCAAGGACAAAACTGCACTTTTATTGCATTCAGGTACAGCTGAAAAGTGGGAGATCCTGAGCGATCCAGGGTACCGTGATGTCTTTATGCTGCAACACCAGCAAACAGTTAATTAGTGAAAATTGCCAGAGAGGCCCTTGTGAGGGACTGTACTCAGGTGAAAAACCTCTGGGGACCAGTATCAGTCTCTTCAGGAGAAAAAAATTCCTCCCTGACCCCAGAGCTGGTGATTGGCTGTTCACTGAGCACGTGAGCAAGACCTGTCTCCAGCTCCATGGGTTGGTCCCCTACCAGGGATGCCACCAGTGTCTGACCCCTTCCCTTCTGCAACCAGGATCCATCTCAGAAGAGTGACAGAAGCCCCCAGATGGATCAGCCTTGGGGACAAGAATCCTTCCTGTGCCCAGCAGGACACTAGTGGTGCTCCACAGCACAGAGGGAAGATCCTGGCTCTGATAGTCCTTCCAACCTCTTTGCAGTGCATTCCTTAGGGCCATGGCCACTGGCTCTGCAGGGATGAGGACAATAAGCTCTTCAGTGCTCCTCAAGCACCAAGAACACATTCTTATGGTCTTAGCAGACCCTTTTACCTTGCCCAGGCACCATGACATTGGGTTGCCAGATAATGGCACTGCGATATGGGGATACCTGGGTCTCCATGTCCAGGGGAGGACCACACAGGAGGAAAGCCTTTGAGGTGCTGTCCATGAGGCTGTCCCTGTGCCCAGAGAATGGGGGCTGTCCCTGCCCTTGGTGGCCACCAGCCGGCCTTCCTCTCTGTCACCCTGTGCAGTAGGTTCCTGGTGTCCCCACGGCAAGGCCAAGAGTCAGGTCACAGCCTGATCATGGCCAGGAGATTCTTCTGCTGCACCGTAAGCAGTCGTGTAGCTCCTTAGCTAAGGGCAATGTTGCCTGTGCTCTCAGTCTGGAGGAGTCCAGCAGAGATGTTCCTTCTAGGACCTAGGGAGACCCCCTTCAACAGAGGGCTCAGGCACTCCTGCCCCCTTCCCAGGGCTCCTGTGACCAGAGGATGCCATCCAAACTCTTGCTGTGACATGAAGTCCTTCCAGTCTGCTTGTCCTCTTCACAGAGCTCACTGACTGGACCAGGGAGTGTGGGAAACACCGTGCCCAGCCTTGCACCTCTGCATAGTCGGCTTCCTGAGCAATGGTCATGGTCTGGGCTTCTGAAGGAGAGGGCAGCCAGTGCCTTTGGTACACAGAGGGCTGATATACTTCACTGCAACTTGAAGTCACAGACCACAGCACACACCGCTACACTGAAACTTTGTGCTGTGGATCCAGCCAAGACCTCCATCCCTGAGAAGAAAAGCCACCCTGAGGAGGCAGGCTAGGCCTTTTGGAGAGCGCCGCATTGCACTGAGCTGCAAAAATGGGATCAGGCTCATTTTTGTTGGGGCTTCTCCTTGTCCCCACTGCAAAAAAAAATACTGTCTTGAGTGCTCCAGGATGGAAAAGTTGCAGGGATGCCCTCTTGTTTCCCTTTCTACTCCTCCACAAGTTGCAAGTTGCACAAGAGGGGAGTGTCTCAGGGCAGAGCTGGCAGCATGGAGGAGAAAGCACGATGAGTACAAGATGTGCATCAGGGCTTTTACCCCACGCCTGGTGCACCAAGCAAGTGTCTAAGCAGACCTGGATGGGAAGAAGTGTTGCATGTGGAACACGAGGTGCAGAAGGCAGCTCTTTGTGTGTCTCTGACTCCAGATTCAGGGCACAAGTGGCATCTTGCTGCTGCAAGAGCAGCAGGCAGTAACTTCAAAAAGCCAGCTTGAGAAGTTGTGCTACGCAGATTGCACATTAGGAAGAGGTTCATCACTGAGAGAGTGGCCAGTCACTTGAACAGTCTGCCCAGGGAAATGGTCTCAGCACCAAGCCTGTCAGAGTTTAAGTAGCATCTGGGCGATGCTCTCAGTCATTAGGTTAATTTTGGGTAGTCCTGTGAGGCCCCTGTGGGGCCAGATGGGATTCACCCTGGAGTGCTGAAAGAACAGAGATGCTCAACAAGCCACTGTTCATAATTTCTCAGCAGTCTTGCCTGACTGGCGAGGTCCCAGCTGATCAGAATTCAGCAGTGTAACACCCATCTATAAGAAGGGACAGAAGGATCATCTGGGAAGTTACAGGCCTGTCAGTTTGACTTCAGTGCCAAGGAGATCGTCCTGAGTTCTGTTATGCAGCACATGCAGGACAACCAGGTGATCAGATCCAGTCAGCATGGGTTTGTGAAGGGCAGGTCCTGTTTAACAAACCTGATCTCCTTCTGTGACAGGGTGACCCGCATGTGTGGTGAAGGAAAGGCTGTGGTTGTTTTCTACCTTGACTTTAGTAACGCAATTGACGCTGTTGCACATAACATTCGTGTAGAGAAATTGGCTACTCTTGACGTGGATGGACATACGCTTTGCTGGGTGAAAAACTGGTTAGATGGCCGAGTTCGATGCGTCATTATCAGTGAAGTTAAGTCCAATTGGTGACCAGTCACAAGTGGTGTCCCTCAGGGCTCAGTGCTGTTTAACATTTTCATGATTTGGATGAGGGGACACAGTGCACCCTCAGTAAGTTTGCAGATGACACCAAGCTGGGTGGAAGTGTCAATCTGGTTGAGGCTAGGGAGGCTCTGCAGAGGGATCTGGACAGGCTGGATCACTGGGCCAAGGCCAGTTCCATGAAATTCAATAAGGCCAAATGCCAGGTCCTGCACTTGGGCCACAACAACCCCCAG
>NW_009693986.1:0-15730 GCF_000703405.1 Apaloderma vittatum | reverse complement strand
GACCTGGGGGTGTTGGTGGACAGTGACTGAACATGAGCCAGCAGTGTGCCCAGGTGGCCAAGAAGGCCAACGGCATCCTGGCCTGGATCAGAAATAGTGTAGTGAGCAGGAGCAGGGAGGGGATCATGCCCCTGTACTCAGCTTTAGTGAGGCCTCACCTCGAGTGCTGTGTTCAGTTTTGGGCCCCTTTGGTGTTGGAGAGGGTACAGAGGCGGCTGCCAAGCTGGTAAAGGATTTGGAACGTATGTCCTGTGAGGAACACCTAAGGGATCTGGAGCTGTTTATCCTGGAGAAGAGGAGATTGAGGGGAGACCTGACCACTCTCTGCAACTACTTGAAAGGAGGTTGTAGTGAGGTGGGGGTTGATCTGTTCTCCCTAGAGGTGAGTGACAGGACAAGGGGAAATGGCCTTAAGTTGTGCCAGAGGAGGTTCAGGTTAGATATTAGGAAGAATTTCTTTACTAAGAGGGTTGTCAGGCATTGGAACAGGCTGCCCAGGGAGGTGGTTGAGTCACCATCCCTGGAGGTGTT
The DNA here is from genome assembly GCF_000703405.1 of Apaloderma vittatum. Taxonomy (NCBI): domain Eukaryota; kingdom Metazoa; phylum Chordata; class Aves; order Trogoniformes; family Trogonidae; genus Apaloderma; species Apaloderma vittatum. Next base: position 15,199 of record NW_009693986.1, on the reverse strand, counting down.
TAAGAGACGGGTGGATGTTGTGCTGAAGACCATGGTTTAGTGGTGTTGATAGGGCTAGGACGAAGGTTGGACTCGATGATCCTGAAGATCTCTTCCAACCGAAACTGTTCTATGATTTTATGATTAGAGAATTGGACTCAATGATCCGTAGGAGCCCCTACCAACTTTAGATATTCTATAATTCTACTACATATCTAAGGTAACTAGTTGAAATACTACTGTATGCTATTTCCACATTACTTGGAGTCTTAACAGCTTGCTATTTTTAAATAAGCTGATAATTTCTGCTTGGCAACTTCTGTTAGGAATAGAAATAATTGTGTATAACTCTTGCATACTATCTTTCTCTTTTGTAGTATGCCTTCCAGGATATAATAGGTTTTTAATTAAACCTACTCAATTTGTCAAAAAATATTTTAATGATGCTCTGTAATGTGAGAGATTTTGCATTTTGTGGCACTTAGAGCACAGTGACACATGGAACTGTTGTGACATGTTTCTATTTCAGTGTTCCTTGAATAAAAAGTCTGCTTTAATAAAAAATGAGACAGTATTTATAATGCTGTGATACATAGGTCATTGATTTTTAAGGCTGCAGGGAACAGTATGACATGATTTCAGGAAAGTAGATATGATTCTACTGAAATTTAATGATAGTTTTAGCAAGAGTATCAGTTATTCAGCCTCTCTGTAGCTTTTGATTTTCTTTCAGGAAATTAACTTTAAAAATATTAATTCCAGATAACAGGTCAGATTCAACTTCAGCAAATAAAACCTAGAAAATAAGGACTAAAACAAAATATGTCAATAAATTTTAGTCTTTAAATCTCGAACTGTACGTGTTTGAGCATGATTTTTACAACAAAAATATTTCAGGTGATGTTTTAGACTAATTATATTTCTTGATGTGTCAGATATGGTAACTGGTCATGTGCGTCCTTCAGACAAGCTGTAGAATAGCTAAGGTTAAACATGGTTATGATGTTAGCATCTTGAGATCATGTTTTTCAGATCGATGAGCTATCCAGTTAGCTGCAAATGCTCTGTGAGGCACTGTAGGTCATACTAGTCTTTAAGCTTGACCCTGTGAAGTACTAAGGGAAGAAAAACTAAAACCACACCAAATTTCAGCATTAAAAAATGTAGCTTTAACTAGAGCCTTCTCCTGTTTTCTTAATAGACTTTGGTCTCTTTGTGAGATAGAAATCAAGTCTGTAGTCTTGCTACAGTTTTCTCACTCAGCCCGCAATTTATTTGTAGCAAAATTGTAATTCTCATAAATTACAAACATAGGTTATGCTTTACAATGCATGAGATACTGCAGATGCCCCTTCAGGACAGCTTGAGTTTCCTTAGCCTTTCAAATTCCTCTGTGTATTTCCTTGATTTTCAACATCTCTTTTATGGAAGGAATTACATTCTAACCTCATTGGTGTCTCTCTTGACATGCCCTCTTCCCAAATTAGACCGTATTCTGACCCACCTTTCTGAAAGGCTGTGTTTAAATATCTCTCTTTTGGCTTTTGTCTGACAACTTGCTAAAAAACAGAGTATCAGTTTTCCCAACTAATAAATTATCAAATCCATTCTCATATTTTTATATGCCTAGCATTTGATTGGACAGACTTGAGAATTACTTCTCTGAGTCTCTGGAGTTTAATTGCATGTAAATTAGTTCTTTCGTTTGCTTTACTGTGCTAACCATTTTCTATTAACATTGCTTTCAAAGATCCATTTTCTTTGCTCCAAAGACCTCATATCTCAATATGAGATTAGAGAATTTTGTGCTCCATAAGGCTGTATCTTAAACTAAAACTGCAACATACAATTGTGTGCTGCTATGGCATCTGTTTTCTATAAGCTACTATGTTATAAATTTGCTCTTCAGGAAAATCTCACTAATTTTACCATTTGGGACCTCTTTCACCTTCATCTATGTTAACTGACATTTTATCAGATAGTGACTTTTCATAGAGCACTTACTTTGTTATAAAATCCAAGAGCCTGTTCAATGTTTGTTAACTGTATTATAGGAGATGTCTTGTGGGTGAGTTTGTAAGGTCATGATGGTGCTCTTTTGTCTGCTCACTTAAAACACTGTGCCTCAGATATCTGTATGTTGGCACAAATCAGGCCAATGTTTTATGTTTACTTCCCTTTGCAAGGAAACTCTAGCACTGGACAGAAACTCTAGAACACTTGTTCCTCCTCTTGCCCTAACTATCCTTCTGTGTCTTTGTCATGCCTCTTTCAACAATAAGGCAAAGACTGTGATGGCCAAAGGAAAGATATACTGAGGCGTTCTCTTGAACCTGATTTTATCTGACATAAAATTGTACTGCTTCAGAAGCGAGTGTAGTATCACGAGAAAAATGTTATTCCTTCCTTGGGAAGAAGTTTAAATGTAGTAATGAATGAAACTGCATTTTTTTAACCTTTTTGAATTTTGCCATAGTGTTTTTATTCATTCTGTATAGTACAAAAGTAACATCTTTCATTGAAAGGAAACTTTGGGCTCTGATTTCTCAAAGATTCCAGGGGAGTTTCGTACTTGGGAGCACTGATTCAGCTGAAAGACATTTATACTTGTCATTTGTTTTGTTTTAGTTTGCTAAAGGTTTCTAAGACCTGTGAGTGGAACCGGCTGGAACTGAACGGACCTGTACAATGTACTAAACCTGATCAACAGGAGATGTAAAGTCTATTTATTTTCTCTTTTTCTCTACCTGCTGTTAAAATGTTCCTATCTATGGCAGTTCATGAGTGTAGCAAGTTCATGTCAGTAACAAAAGGGATCCCATTTTCCTTGGCCTTTTATTTTAGATCTAGATGGCCTTACATGGCAACATGAGGTATTCTTTTAATACTTTTGGAAGCACTGGATGCTCACTTCTGAATGTATGTGAGCACTGAAGCTGTTCAAACAAACTCGAGTTTCATGGTGTGCATTTTAAGTGTGCTGTTTTTAAGCAGGTTGAAAACGTATTTTGAGTTTTCAGCTAAGTAGCCCCTTGGTAAAATAAATGAGAAATAGCAAATAAATTGATTTGCCTCTTAGGGAGTGACTCTTCTGTGGTGAGAGAATGCATTGTTTAATCCAGAAACAGCAGTATGACACTGGGGAACAGAGAGAAGGTTGAGAAGCAATATCGGTTCAAGGGAAATGAGTTACTGAGGCATTGGTAACTGTGCAGCTGGGAGAGAAGGAAAATAACTAGGAAAGTTCCCAGTCAAAAGAGAGGGATTGTTGAAAAATGTGGTTGGAGGTTTAGCAGACCAGGGAAGGTACTAATATAACAATGGAAAACTGAATGGATTTGGAAGTTGATGTTTTATTTATATATGTAAAAATATGTAAACATACATATAAAGTAGTGTGTGATTAGAGAGAGTGACTATCACCAAACTGTGTGTAAATGAAGGCTATAACTGAGTTTTTCAGAATGTGCTTTTCAACTCTTGGTCTGTAGTTTCTGATATCAGGATACCTTTTGGGGATCTGAGCTCTGTTATGCACTGGTGAAACATTATTTATAGAGCATTCTCAAGGAGAATTTGTTAGTGGCAGGAACTATATGATATTGTTGTGAATGCATAGGGAATTGTACAGAGAAAGCATGTTTGTGGAGTTTGTATCAATATTTATGTTGTTTTATTTTTAATTATATCTGTCCTCATACTACAAATGATGTAATAGTGGAGTTTTACAGCTACTTTCCAATTTTAAACTCCACTGAGTATAGTTTGATGGGAAGATGGTCATAGAATTTGGAATAAAAGTAAACCTAGTGGACCTACCATGTCCAACTACTTTCGTACTTGGCAACATGACCGAAAAACAGTAACATGTCTTCTGGTTTGGGTTAAGATTTTGTTAGTCACCAATTCTTGCAATGAAATATTGTTGTTCTTGGATTCCTTTGGAAATCTACATGTCAAATAATACTTGAGACCAGTGTCAAACTTTATTTCAGTTAAAGCTCAGGTAATGCCTAAGCTAAAGTATGCACAAAGTATGCTAAATGAGCGGGCATGAACCAGAAACAACAGTTGCAACTACTTACTGCTAGGGAGCAACCTTTGAGACATTTCATCTGAAGGCCATTTTAAGGTAAGCTCAAACTGCATAGGAAATGTGTGGAAAAAATCCCCTGGAAATCTTGAAGCTGTATATAGCTTCGTAAAGGGCTTAAATGGTTATGTAGATGACCCACAGGGCTTAGGGGAAAAAAAAAGATATCTGTAAGCCTATTCTGCATTTTAAATGATTTATTCTGGGGAATGCATCAGGAAAATTATCATGCCTTGCTATTTCAAGAAAACTAACTTCATCATTTTCTTCATATTTCTGCGAGGAAAAGAACACATCTCATCTGAGGAAGGTGTGGTTGTGGGTTTTTTTTGCTTTTGTTTATAATTCAATCCTTGTTCGTCACACAAGAACTGTTTTGCTGTAGCAACTTTACTAGCACCCGATAGAGTTCATATATAGCTTGTAAACAATTTTTTTTGTCTTTGTAAACACCTTCAGAGCAAAGATTTTGTCATGGTTGGATGGAACTGCACATCACAAAGGCAGCAATTAGACCTGAAGACACACTAATTAGATGTCTGCCTTTTGCTACATGATATTAAGACTTAAATTCTAGCACACCTAAAGTTCATGCAGTTCCAGGCATCAGTCAATTAGACAAAGGAAAAACAGGTCAATTTTATTAGACTCCATGACTCAGGCAGTTGATTATACTGAGAAAACACAGGACTTGGTTCTTTAGCAGAGGGTTTGCTTTTGTAATTGACTAACTGCTGCCTCCTGCTCTATTGAACTTCACTAATTTGTAGTATTGTCTGTCATTCCCTATCTGCAGTCAAGTGGGGAGGTTCATATGTAAACATCAACATTGTTAAGGTCAGGGGTGACTGCATCTATCTCTGTGGCCTGTTCAGTTTAATTGTGTATACAGCCAGGCTGCAGGCTCTCTACCATTCTGTTCTGCAGACCTTTTTGAAAATCTACAGTCTTTGTCACACTGTCACTTTTTTAGTAATAATGAAATGAATAATGAAGATAGCTATAGGTCATTTAAAGACCTCCAGAGTTTCTTCCGGTACAGTTCCTGTGCTGCCACAGCTCTACAGGGGAGTGGCATCGCCCGCTTCAACCTATAGAGTACACGGTTTTGCCCTGCGTGGTGTGGTGGTGTATCGTGAAAGATGTATGTCCTGTTGTGGTTGCTGTGAGACCCTCTCCCTTTGATGTATCAGTGGGGAAGCTGAAACTGAGGGAAAACTGCCTGAAGCTTTTATTCCAAAAGGTTGCGTAAATACACTTGAATTGTGTTTCTCATTGTTTTGCATATGTCTACCTGAAGTAGAAAAATGTGTCTTAGATTCACAGAATTGTCAGAGTTGGAAGAGAACTAGTTCCAACCCCCCCGCCGTGGGCAGGGACATCTCCCACTAGATCAAGCTGCTCAGACCCCCATCCAGCCTGGCCTTAAAAACTTCCAGGGATGGGGCTTCCTCCACCTCTCTGGGCAACCTGTGCCAGTGTCTCACCACCCTCATGGTGAGGAGCTTCTTCCTGACATCCAATCTGAACCAATCCATGTCTGGCTTTCACAGAATCACAGAATGTCAGGGTTTGGGAGGGACCTCAAAAGATCATCTAGTCCAGCCCCCCTGCCAGAGCAGGATCACCTACAGCAGGTCACACAGGAACGCGTCCAGGCGGGTTTTAAACGTCTCCAGAGAAGGAGACTCCACAACCTCCCTGGGCAGCCTGTGCCAGGACTCTGTCACCCTCACAGGGAAAAAGTTGTTTCTAATATTTTTGTGGAACCTCCTATGTTCCAGCTTGCATCCATTGCCCCTTGTCCTGTCATTGGAAGTGCTCCTTCCTCCTGACACTCACCTTTTACATATTCATAAACACTAATGAGGTCACCCCTCAGCCTCCTCTTCTCCAAACTAAAGAGACCCAGCTCCTTCAGCCTTTCCTCATAAGGGAGATGTTCCACTCCCTTCAGCATCTCTGTGGCTCTGCTACGGACTCCTTCAAGCAGTTCCTCTTGAGCTGAGGGGCCCAGAACTGGACACAATATTCCGGATGCGGCCTTACCAGGGCAGAGTAGAGGGGGAGCTTTAATCCATTCCCTCTAGTCCTATCACTACCCAACATCCCAAAAAGCCCCTCACCAGCTTTCTTGCAGGCCCCCTTGAGATACTGGAAGGCCGCAATAAGGTCTCCTCGGAGCCTTCTTTTCTCCAGACTGAACAGCCCCAACTCTGTCAGTCTGTCTTCACAGGAGAGGTGCTCCAGCCCTCTGAGCATCCTCGTGGCCCTTCTCTGGACACGCTCCAGCACGTCCAGGTCTTTCTTGTGCTGTAGGCTCCAGAAATGGACACAGTGCTCCAGGTGGGGTCTCACAAGAGTGGAGTAGAGGGGGAGAATCACCTCCCTCCACCTGCTGGCCACGCACCTCTTGATGCAGCCCAGGACACGATTGGCTTTCTGGGCTGCAAGTGCGCACTGACAGCTCATGTTGAGCTTCTCATCCACCAGAACCCCCAAGTCCTTTTCTTCAGGGCTGCTCTCAAGCCAGTCACTGCCCAGCCTATATCAGTGTCAATTACAAAAGCGTGCCAAGATTCCAGCTTTTTAAGGAAAAGGTTATTTAGTGTTACTACTAATGTAGCATTTAAACTTGAAACTTTTGTGGTCTTTGAAGACATTGGCAGCCCTATTAGAGTCCTATTAGCTAGAAATACCATGACAAAAGCACTGTAGGATCACTGTTGTTTGTTAGTTTCTATATAACCTCATTTCTGCTGTGGAATGATTATATATAAAAATATTGCTTTTTTTTCTTCCTCCAAATACTTAAAATCTTTAGTTCTGATTGTGATATTTCCCATAGCTTGATGTATTTTAGAACAAACTATTTTTGGTAAAAAATCAATGTTCTTATTTCCATTTCATCTCTTTGTTCAACATAGCAAGCTTTCTCTTTCAGGAGATGATTCTTCTTCCTTTGATGTTTTTTCCCTTTGGATGTTTGCATCCACTTAACTTGTTTTCCACTTACTTTACCTTGGCATACATGGTATTAAGAATTTTTCCAAAATTTGCCCTCTAGCCTCTTATGCTTGATATTGCTTACTTTGAAGCTTTTCAGTAAGTTGTCTAGATAAATACCCAGAACTCTTGGTGCTACAGCATGTCTTTGCTAGCAAATAACTGCTTCTTCTCTGTCCCATTATAGGGTGGAAGACCCAAACATAAGTTTTTTGCTTCCCTGCTCTATATCCTAGTGAGCTGTCCCAGTTAATAATCAGCTTCATTTAAGTATCAGTATTCTGAATTATTTTTCATGCAGAGGCTCTAGTTTGACTTTTTAAATGTTGATTTGCAATGTATTTTGTTTTTATTCCAAACCTTCCTTGTTTTTGAAACAACACATATATGCATTCATAACACCTATTGACATGGTATCAGTCAGCAATAAAATTGATTTTTTGCTGAAGATTGTGAGTGAGAATACTAAATAATTGTGTTTTTTCTTACTCTAATTTGAGCAAGAAGTACAAAAACAAAGGGAATAGATACTTTAAGGGCTGACTGTGAAGCAGTCTTGAATGTATAGAAAGATCTTGAATGCATTAATGGACAATCAGCAGTTTCATTTTGTTAAAGTCAATGAAAGGGCTTTTAATGACAGTGACCTACCTGCTCCTCCCTCCAGCCTTGCCCCTTCAAAATGATCTTCAGAAATGAGTGCTAACCTGTACAGAATGCTGAGAAGCAGTAAAACCTGTTCTGCACATCGTGATGACTAATTGAAAGAAGCAGCTTGAGGAATTTTCTAGTTCAGTAGTCTGGCTTTTGCAGAGAAACCACATTTCTGAAACACAGCAAGCTGAGACCAAGAAGTTATTGCCTCTAGCAGTGGATCTTTGATCTGTCTCTGACAGATGTTGCGTTGCTGTGAATTCCTCAAGGTGACGCAACATCAGTTCTGAGCTGTATTACTTGCAGATCAGGATGATGAAGCAGAAAAATAACCTGTGTACATATTTAACCCTGCAGCTATTCTACACTGCATTTCCTTGAGCTCAAGCTCATGTTTATTCCTTGCATTTCTTTCTTGAGGAGAACAGTGCTGTCTCTGTATTTGAGAGCCCTATCGGTGATATCTCTTCTTCAGTGTGACTCTTGCCTACCAAGAAAGTGTAGATGAAAAAAGCTAATTGATGCCCTTGGGAAACTGCAGTAAAATACCATCCTCCTGTGTTAAATTTGCTCATTATAAGAGTGCTAAAAGAAAGCAAACATCCTGCAGTTCTCTGCAAGCTGAAGAGGATTTGTAAATTCCTCTTATAGCTAGTGGGAAGAGGGAAAATACTGAAAAAGTTTGTGTCCTAACAGTTGCATATAAGTTACATGTACTTTCATGGATGTTGTTTTCTTACAACGGCCAGATGATACACTTCTCCTTGCCTTAATAATATTGCTGTAGTGGCATGCAAGTGAAGAGTAAAAGGAAATGAAGGGAAGGTCAGCTCCCAAAAGGAAAAAGCATTGTTTCAACAAGCCCTTCATTTCTAGGCAGAAGGGAAAGCTTTTCTCCTTTAAACCATACTTCATCTTAGTGACACGTGACTGAAACAGAGAGTGAAGCAGAGAGGCGGGGGTAATTGGGTTAATTCAACTTGGCCTGGATTTCCACGTTTTGATCAAAGACTGATTAAATAATTTGAGGGGAGATGTTTTGTTTTGCTTTGTTTCATTTGGAAAAAAATATTAATTACAGCTTGTAAGACAGTTGTCACAACCTTCTAAACTTACGAAATATTGTGTGAGATCTGGGTACAACATTGATACAGTTTGTAAATAAGTTAAACGTTATTTATGCAGTGAATTTAATCAAGAATAGAATCACAGAATGTCAGGGGTTGGAAGGGGCCTCTAGAGATCATCTGGTCCAGCCCCCTTGCCAAAGCAGGGTCACCTACAGTAGATCACACAGGAATGTGTCCAGGCATGTTTTGAAAGTCTCCAGAGAAGGACCCTCCACACCCTCTCTGGGCAGCCTGTGCCAGGGCTCTGTCACTCTCACGGTAAAGAAGTTTCATGTTGAAGTGGAACCTCCTATGTTCTAGCTTACACCCATTATTCCTTGTTCTATTACTGGGCACCACTGGAAAGAGACTGGCCCTGTTCTCTTGACAACCACCTCTCAGGTATTTATGTACATTAATAAGATCCTCTCTCAGCCTTCTATTCTCGAGGCTAAACAGCCCCAGTTCTCTCAGTCTCTCCTCATAGGAGAGATGTTCAGGTCCCTTAATCATCCTCTCAGCTCTCCGTTGGACTCTCTCCAGTAGGTCCCTGTCTCTCTTGAAGTGGGGAGCCCGAAACTGGACACAGTATTCCAGGTGTGGTCTCACCAGGGAAGAATAGAGGGGGAGGAGAACCTCCCTAGACCTGCTGGACACACTTTTCTTAATGCACCCCAGGATGTGGCCACAAGGGCACGTTGCTATCCCATGGACAACTCACTGCCCACTAGGACTCCAAGGTCTTTCTCCACGGGGCTGCTTTCCAGCAGGACGTCCCCTAATCTGTCCTGGTGCCTGGAGTTATTGCTCCCCAGATGCAGGACTCTACACTTGTCCTTATGGAACTTCATGATGTTCCCCTTTGCCCAGCTCTCCAGCCTGCCCAGATCTCACTGGATGGCAGCACAGCCTTCCGGTGTGTCATCCACCCCTCCCAGTTTTGTATCATCAGTGAACTTGCTGAGGGTGCACTCTATCCCCTGATCTAGGTCACTGATGAAGATGTTGGACAAAATTGGACCCTGATCCCTGGATCTCGTTTTGTTCAGTATGACTGTAGTTCATATACAGATGTATACAGTGAATGGCAGAGGCTAGTTCTTGAAAGACTGGCATCAGAACTGGAAGGAAGTAGCCTATGAATGCAGACGAGGGGGCTGGTTAGCTCAGTCGGTTAGAGCGTGGTGCTGATAACACCAAGGTCACGGGTTTGATCCCCGTTCGTCCCCCATGTGTTTCCTGATCTAGTTGAGAAGCGTCTCTGCTCATGGCAGGGGGGTTGGATTAAATGATCTCTAAGGTCACTTTCAGCCTAGGCCATTCTATGATTCTAAAAGAAATACTGGACAGGAATGAATGGTTGATGTTTAGTGTTAGGAACCTCAGAGGGTTTGATGTTAGTACGTGACTGAGTTTCTCTCATGTGAACAGGGCTGTATAATCCTTCATTATGGGATGAAAAAGAAGTAGGAAACAGTGCTAGCATATTCATGGAGAGCCACACTGAGATTTAGAGGTAAACGGGCAAAAACTGGCTTACTCGAAGAACCTGATAATTAGGCCTCTAGATCCCTTTAGAGCAGAACCACAAATCAGATAAGCCTCCAAAGCCTGCTTTTTTTATTCTCATTATGTTGATTTTTTGAGTATGATGATTTCCTCATCTTTTCTCATTGTCTAAGTTACTGGGAATTTCAGGAGAGAATGTTAGTGTTTTCATAATCTTTATATTTTTAGGCCAGAGATCCCCAGCCTCTGTTACAAGGAGACAAACACTGATGCAAAGCACTGGATAAATCAATACTATACTTCAGAAAAGAAAATAAACAATACTGATTGAAAATGTGCAGAGAGATTATGAAAGTAAATGGCAAACTTCAAATATACAAGCAATTTTTGTTGTAGTATGATTTTTTTATGTGTTATCTTGCTTGGCTGGAAGTAAATGTGATATCTCATGGTACAATGAAGTAGTGCTGGTTTTTTATAAACCTGGGGATTAAGTCTGCTGCTCTGCTTCTCTGGTCTTCCCATTCATGAACAGAGGTTTTGAATAGATCATCCAGCCATGGCCTTGCCTGAAGAGCTTACATTTCCTGGGAGTGTGGTACGCTTGTTTCACAGTGTTAGAATCCCCTGAGCTGCTGAAAACTTGTACTAGGGAGATAAAGCCAACAGGGACTGTGGAACACCACTGGAAGCAAGTTCGGCTGTGATGAGAGAAATTGAATGCTACTGTGGCTATGGTTATAGGGGTAGTTGTACCTGTGATTTTTCCACTCTCTGTGGGACCGTTTTTAACTAAGTGTGATGCTGTGTTTAGGTCAAATGTTCAACTGCGACCTGTGCCTTGTCCAAGAGTGTCAAATGGTCTTGATGATGAATAAGGAGATGTGTTCTCATGTTCTCACAGTTTCTATTGCCTTATAGTACAAGGGTACCATGAGACATAATGTCTGAGAAATCCTGGATGAATTGTTATTTTTGTTTTTTTCTTTTTATTTCAATTTTGCAGACAGAATCCTACAATTCTTAGTTTTAGGCCAGGTCACCAGTGTGAGATACCTGTATTTATCAGAAGAATTTTCTCTGTAGTTCAATTTCGATGTTGCAGCAGATAGATAGGTAGATGCAGCAACATTAAAAATTCCCATTAAAATTCCTGTATCTGCTTTAGCGTGTTAGCCCCATTTGAGCAAGAAGCAGAATTTCAAAGGCTGCAGCTCCTGTGCTGTAGTGTACTGTTCACCCAGAGACATTCACTTCTTTCTTATTGCTACTTCAGGTATGACCCATGACCAGGATACATTGTCTCATGTAGTAACTGATGTCATGATAGTAATTGAATTAAGAAATACATGTGAAAATATCTTTCTCTTCCTCACCACTAAGCTGTATTTGACCTGTGTAATTTAATTACCAGTTTTACCCCATGGTGTTGGTAAATCTCTGATGCACTGCTACTGATCATCAAGGATTTCTCCTTTTAGCTTTTTCATCTTCCTCATGAAGCCTAGATGTGACAACATGTGGCAGATCCGGGTAGAAGAGAGATCGCCCTAGTTCATCAGTGCCATCTTATTGGGTTGGCGAGTCTGTCGTACCTGTCCCATCTTCTGCTGGATCCGTCACTTTCCTTCTCCTACTCTTTTCTGGTCTTCTGCATGCAAACTTGGGATCAAGGCTGAAAGTACAGTATCACTGGTCAGTCTTTACCACTAGTGAAAAATATAGTTAGTAAAGCAGCTGTTTGGATTAGGTTCAAGGAAAACCTGTTTCGTCTGTATTTGCAGGATTTAGACAGACGGGAAAACAGCCCGATGTAGTGCAGTGGGGTTGATTATCCAGGAGGGGGCAGCTGAAGTATTCCCTTGCACTGGAAGCGAACACCAGCCTGTAACCAGCGGTTTACGCCTCTTTGCAAGGGAAAAGGCTGTACTTCGTTAAGTGTGCTAAAAAGAAAAGTCGTAATGGATGAGTGCTTTTCTCCTACCACCTTAAACATCCATCCTAGCCTTTGAATTATCCTGAGTATCGTTGTGTGGTAGTACTCAGAATTAATTCAAAGCTTGGGAAAATGTGCTAGTTTGCCATTTTATGCTCGTGCTTTTTTTCTTTCTTTCTTTTTTTTTGATTGGTTTTGGTTTTGTCTGACTTGAAAATTACTTGTTAAATTTTGGGAGTTTTGGGCTTTTGGGGGCAGGAAGCATGTTTTTGATTTCTCTGGTACGTTTTTGTTCTTTCCGGAGGCTAATGTCCAGATTTTCTACACTTGGAATACCATAGACAGCTAGAATATCATTTTTATCATGGCAATGATAATCTTGCCAGTTGGGCTTAAGTGGTATCAACAAAACTTTCACCTGATTAGCAATCAAGGCTATAAATAAATAAATAGATCTGACATGCCTATTAAGTCTACAAGGTAACATGAGTGAGGAGAAATCGAAGCACAGCTCCAGAGCTCCCCGACTGTGTTATCCTTCACTGAGCAGAAGCTTTATAGTACAGGGCATTGTCAACTGGCCTGTTAAAGTTATGGACAAGATGGCTTTTTCAGCCACTTGCATTAAGTGGTTAGAAAACAAGAAGCTACAGCTGGCCTGACCTTTTTTTATTAAAAGAAATTACACAGACAGTGATAATCATAGGTGTTTCAAACATTTTCACCCTTAATAAGCTGGAACAGCTAGCTGGGGATTCCTAGCTTTTGATTAAATGTTTGGAAAAGCCAGCCCTTCAATTGTACAACTTCTAAAATGGCAGGTGTTGGGTTTTTTTTACCTCAGGCAGCAACTGAAAACACACTTGTATTCCCAACTAAATTCAAACTGACAAAAACTCCCAGCAAAACCAAAAACCACGCAAACACAAATCCTTCTGTCTGAAGTAGAATCTGTCCTTCTTCATGGATATGAAAAACATCACACAGCTTCTAGGGAAGAGGGCTTCTCCCCTGTACGGTCCTGAGTGCTTGAAGCTTCAAGACTTGACCCCGAACACACGCTTAAGGATGTGTTCAGAGCCACAGAAATGATCAGAGGACTGGAACATTCTCCTGTGAGGACAAGCTAGAAGACACCTGTGGACACCTTACTTGGCCTTTCAATACTTAAAGGGGGCCTATAAGAAAGATGGGGACACCTTACTATGGGGACACCTTACTATGGCCTTTCAATACTTAAAGGGGGCCTGTAAGAAAGATGGGTACATACTTTTTAGGAGGGCCTGTAACAGTAGAACAAGGTGCAATGCTTTTAAACTATAAGAAGGTAGACCTACACTAGATATAAAGAAGAAATTTTTTACAATGAGGGTGGTGAAACACTGGAACAGGTTTCCGTCTCTGGAAAGATTCATGGTCAGGTTGGATGGGGTTTTGACCAACATGATCTAGTTGAAAATGTCCCTGTTTAGTGTAGGAGGCTTGGACTAGATGACCTTTAAAGGTCCCTTCCATCCCAAATCTTTCTATGATTCTCTGTATTTAAATATTTTCTAGCATGGAGTAAGATCTCTGCCTGGTATACTTGCACGTCAGGGGCATACCTGTGTTGCCTCGTTGTACACAATAACTCCGCTGCAATGCATGCGACAACAGCAATGCATGCTTGGAGAGCCATAGTAGTCAACCAGGCATCTCTTTTAGCAAAGTCTTGGCGGAAAAAACGTATTGTTTTAGTTCTTGAAAGGAAGAGTTGGAGGAGTAGCAAATGCATTATTTGGTCCATGTAAAGTTTCTCAGGCATATATGAGCAAGACATGGTTTTTTTTGACCTCTGTTATTTGCAAGTGTTCTTAGGGAAACCTGATTCACGGTCCAGAACAGATGGTTCAACAGATAAACTTTTATTAAAGTTTCAGAGTTCTTTATAGCTAATTTTAAAAGAACTGTATCTATCTTTGGGGCAATAGTAGTCATTAAATCCCTCTTGGTTTCCATTTGTCTTACAGTGAAATATACATACCGGTTACACCTGGGCCATCAGCAATGTAAATGGTTTTAAGTGATAATCCTGTGGCTACTTCAGGAGACACAGCATGGAAGCAAGGCAGACATGCTGGCTGTACTAGGCTTTAGGTATGCAGTTAGTTCAGATCTGGGAGACCACTGGCAGATGGACACCAGAAATGGGTATAGTGTACTTCTAGATACTATGTGAATTCAAAGCCTACACTTTGAGGGTGGATTTGTGGAGAAGTTGATGGATTTTGTCTTTTGCACTGGATCTTTGTTAGCACTGTTCAAGAGTGAACATGTTTGGCTCTAAGTCATGGAGCCAGAAACATTGCATATAACTCCAGTCCTGGATAAAAACTTTTTCTGCGGCTAGAAGAGAGGTCTGGCTTTTCTCCAAGAAGTGCAAGAGCTCAGAGTAAAGGTTCAGAAATACCTCTTCAACCACGGAACAGTTCTTCAGACTAATGGCCTTGTGTATCTTGCTATCTGAACAAATTCCCATTTGTTTCCTAGCATACTTTTTTTTTTTTAGTATTTTTCTACTTGACAAATATTGGTAGCAGAATAAATGCTTTTATGTGAAACATCTGTTGAGAATATACAGAACAGCACTTGTGTAATACTGTAGCAAATTCATGAAACTTAATTTCAGTAAATCTTTTTCCGAAGTGTCCTCCTCTCCACTAAACTCATCCCTTGTTTCCTCTGCTCTTCCCAGTAATGGTAAAACAAATGAAAAAGCCTCCTCCAGAACCACCCTCCTAGCCCCTTAGTCTGGCTGCTGAGACTGTCTTGGTGTCCCAGCAGGATGAGGCTTTAGTGCAGCATCCATCAGCTGTGCTCAGCTTAGAAGCTGATTTCTTTCCCATCACAGAATCACAGAATGTCCGGGGTTGG
>NW_009693985.1:32562-41044 GCF_000703405.1 Apaloderma vittatum | reverse complement strand
TTTCCCCTGTCTTCTAAACCAAGACAATATACAAATGAGGTTTTTTGTCACAACTGTTACTGGCTGATAATTAAACCATACAACTAGCCTGTGAATTTGCAGTGAATTTTCTCTAGGCATCTAACCTTTGCACAGCAGGATGTAGTTGGGCAGGGTGAAGAAGAATGACATGGAGCCATACAGGGATGATTACAATATAGCCTTGGAATAATGCATGGCTGTTTACATTCTTCATCTATAAGACATTCTCCTTTATGACAGATTCTTTTACACTTGTGCATTCCACATTTTAACATTTGATTGCAGCGAAGTCCACATGAAATGTCAGTGAGATGACAAGGAATATTACTTCGCAACTGCAAGAGGGGAGGAGAAAGATCACAACTAAAAATAAAAAACTATAAGGGAAAATCTCAAAGTACTTTTACCGTTCACATCTTCCTTTGGCACTGCCCATGCAAAAATCATAATACTAAAATATATTAGGACAAAGACAGTTTTTCCAATATAGCAGTTGGTCTGAATGCATATGGCATCAAATATTTATTTTTCTAATTTAAACACAATTAAAGTCAAACACTAGTGACATATTTTATTCCAAAGAGGCCACAAAAATCTAATCCTGCAGACCTAGAACATTAGTTAATATTCAAGAACATTAAGTGTCTAGACTTACTTCATGCTTGCCCATACACCATTTCTGAGTGAGATAGGTACAAGGTGGACATTTCTCCTCACTATGACATGAATGGTACACTGCAGTCACAGAAATATAAAAGTCAGCAATTTTATCACCATATTTCCATCAAATGCATTAAAAGAGACAGTAAAAACTATTAAACATAAGTTTGCATTTCAGAAGTACGCAATTATGGGAAGTATGATGCTTCATGCAAGGATAATATGTCCTTTACTCTTTAAAAATTATGGCAGCGGGTTTTTCAGCAAATATTCTTCCATATTTTCTAAATTAAATAGCAGAGAATTTTGTGACTTCTGAGTAGGGTTATACTATCAGAGTTTGATAGAAAGCCTATCTGTTTGACCTGTGCTGTGTTTTTTGTGATTGGCCAGTGTAATTCTGTATAAACTAACTGTTCATTAGATAATCCTACCATTTCAATAGAGCACTTAATCTGTGGAATGTAGTATTTAATGTGTTGTGCCTATTAGTAACGATCGGAAAAAAACCTGATGCTTTTACAAGTCAGAAATGTCACTACTAGTACTCATGTCAAGTTTTTAGTTGGTTGGTCTGTAAGTGTTGGAAATAGCCACAACTATTGAAAATGCAAATATATTCTCAAACAGACCTACATAAACTTTTCTACATTTTGATTTAAAAAAACCTAAACAAAAGAAAAAACTCAAGCAAAACTGAATACCCAGACTTACCTGGATGATCACAGTCATGTGGCCTGGTGCATATTTTTTTACATTCTGGTGGCTGTGTGCCACAGGGGACAGGGGGGTAAATCACAGATTCACCACAGTAACAAGTTAACTCATCAAAACCTGAAAAAACAAGTCAAATATGTCCAAATGGCTACATGTATTTTCTCTTTTCCACCATAAAACAAAATAAATCTTTGAATAACATGCAAATATTTTACTCCAGCTTCATTTTTGATATTAAGCACTACTGTAGTGGATTTACTAGCTTTTATGGCTCCTATAAGTACACTGAACTATGACCACTTCACTAGGAATTGTGTTTGCTTTTAGAAAGTGTTTCTTTGACATCAACATTTTGTTGTTTTCTATCTTTGACTTAAATGTGGGAGGGAATTCAAGAGATATCTTTCCACTAAGGACATTATCTAAATTTTGTGTTCCAGACTTGCTCCCACTATCACATTTTCAGACCACTGGCTACATTTTGTTCTTCTATCAAGCCCTGCCCATGGTACTGGGAAGATTCCAGAGAAAATTACCAAAAAGGCCGCCAGTCTGTAGACTTCGTCCTACAATTTCTTTTGTATACTTCTTTATGTCATTTCGTATACTTCTTTATGTCATTTAGTATTACACGGATCCTCATAAGCAGCTTATGAACCTGTCCAAATACTCCAAAGCTACCTTTGTATGTTTCGGAAGTTCTCTGTCTCAGGCAGTATACTTCTGTTCATCTTTTCCTTCCGCATTTGGGAAACAGATTTTAAACACTTCCAAATCTCAGTGATAAAATAAACAAAGGAATAAAATACTTACATACACCATCCCAAGTAAAATTAACACAATTTAATACAGTTCACTGCTGTATTTGTGACTATAAAGAAGCTTGGAGGGAGACTGACTGGAATGCAAACTACAGTTCAAATAGATTAATCCTTAGAAAAACAGGACACAGAGAAAATACCAACATCAAGTCATACAGAAGGAAATTTGAGAACAAAAAGAGAATATGATTGTTCCATAAATGAATAAAGACATAGTGTATCAGGGAGAATAAGAGAGAACAACAGAGGAGGCAACAGAATAACAGGGCAATAAAAATACAAAACAACAAATCCAACCTGCGGAAAAGATGAGTGTGTTAAGGCAGCTATTGAATTCAGCAAGTTCTCCGACTGGGAATCACAGGATTCCTCTTTCCTAGTCTATCAGAGTAAAACCTGTTGAATAAAATCCCAAAGACTCCTGCTCTCCCACTTGCAGAGATACTGCTGGATACTTCCAGAGATGGCTGCTGGATCAATATGCAGGTCCAGCCAGTGACAAGATTGAATACATATTCCAGAAAGACACCCAACACATACGTGCGCAGTCACAGGACAAGACAAAATGGGCACAAACTTGAACACAGGATGTTCCACGAAAACATGAGGAGGAACTTCTTTACTTTGAGGGTGGCAGAGCACTGCAAGAGGCTGCCCAGAAAGGCTGTGGATTCTCTGTCTTTGGACACTTTCAGAAACTGCCTGGACACCACTCTATGCAACCTGCTCTAGGTGAACCTGTTGTGGCAGGTGACTGAACTAGATGATCTCCAGACGTCCCTTCCAACTCCTTATCATTCTGTGATGACAACAACATGACTGGACACACAGACTAATGCAGAGCATTAGTACAACAAGATTAACATAAACAGGAATATCAATAGTCATGTTCTCTTCCTCCTCTCCAGCTCATCAAGACTGAAGCTCACTAGTGAAGACACACACACAGTCTAGATTCACATGCTCACATTAACGGGCCTCAAATATTAGCATAGGCTCTGTCTAACATCTGTACACAGACCAAGTTCTTACCCAGTCAATGGCTGAAACTTACTGAGTATTTCGAGAGGCAGATCTCCTCCTACTAGCCAGTCAGTCTAGCTTTGAAGCATATTCATTAGCAAATTACCCAGACATACATAGGTACACACAAGGGAATGACACACACCCCGTCTCTCCAGGTGCTGGCACCCAGACCAAGGGGCCCTATCACCTGTGATCCCATTCTCCAGATGCTGGCATACAGTCTGTCTGGTCCCTCCAGTTGCTAGCACAGAGACTGTGTGCTCCCATGATCAGCAGCCAAGTCTCCAGTTGCAGGCATTTAGACTGCTCATACACAGAATATACACTGAGATTGCAGAAATCCTAAAGAAATTAATATTTGATGGCTGTCAATCTATTTCTAGCAATTCAATACTGATTTTTACGATCCAGAACATGACCAGAAAGACTAAGACACACATCACTGACAACTCTTATTTCTTCAGATGATCCTGTCCAGAGAAAAGTCACTAGTGTACCAAGCTGGGAAACTCCGAATTCTAAGCGGCTAGACAAATTCTGCCATATACTTCACTATCTTTAACAGTTATTGCATTGTTAAACAAGAGTTGCCTTAACTTAAAAAATATCTTTCTAAACTGCTTCTTCTTTCCCCTTGTATAATCCTTGCATGAATTTCTTAAGTAACTGCTGGATCAACATACACAATATATTTCACTATAATTCAGTTTTAACTACTAAAATTCAATACTTAGTGAACTCATCTAAAATGAAATAACTTTCTTTTCCAGAAAAAACATAAAATTCAAATCAACTCTATATTGGTTCTGGTCAATTTGGATCACCCTCTCTGTCCAACTGACTAGCTGAATGACTAAATTTCTATAGTATGTAAGAAATAATGTAGTCTTGCATGTAACTCACTTGTTTGCCAGCATGTTTGACAACTGCCCCGATGACAAGGTTCTTCACATCTATGAATTCCACAGTTGAGTTTACGACCACAAACCAAAGAACATTTATGTTCTGTGTCCTAGGGGAAGGTAAAAAAAAAGAAAAGCAGAATTAAAATATAAATCCCACTGGTTTATTTATTTATGTGAGGTCATAATCTACTAGTTGATAAAACGTTACAGTAGAAAAAATCCCTTAAACCTGATCTATATGTTTTTTCCATCATTGTATGGATACACATTTTTTAAAGCAGATTCTCTTAAGACCTCCGTTGCAGACATAGCTACATCACAGCTTATGCTTCTTGTATTATCTTTCCCATCCGCATTCTCTCCACAATCACCGCGTTGGCTAAAAGCACCTTTACACTGATTTAACTGCATTTAGGCTGGAACATTAGTTTACATTTATAATGATACTCATAAAGCAAATGCTGCAAAATAAATGCACAGGCACAAACCTTTTGAGCATAACCAATACTGCAAATAGAGACTGAAGATCATGGAATGATAGAATGGTTTGGGCTGGATGGGACCTTAAAGACTATCTAGTTCCACCCCCTTGCCGTGGGCAGAGAGAGCTCCCACTAGAGGTAGTCAAAACCTCATCCAGCCTAGCCTTGAACACTTCCAGGGAGGTGGTTTCCATGACTTCTCCGGGCAACCTGTTCCAGTGCCTCACCACCCTCCCAGTGAAGAATTTCTTCCCTATATCTGATCTAAACCTACGCTCTTTCAATTTAAAGCCATTACCCCTTGTCCTATCACTACATGGCCTTGTGAAAACACCCTCTCCAGCTTTCCTGTGTGCCCCCTTTAGGAACTGGAAGGCCTCTATAAGGTCTCCCCAGAGCCTTCTTTTCTCCAGGCTGAACAATCCCAACTCCCTCAGCCTGCCTTCATAGGGGTGGTGCTCCAACAATACAAAGATACAAAAGCAAAAGTCTTTTAACATCCCAACAAACAATTTCACAAAACCACATGTAAACTTACCACACAGCAAACTTCATTACACTTGTGTCGTCCACATGATCTTTTCTTGTTGCATCGTTTGTCACACATGAATGTAATAGCAGCTATTAAAAACAACAAAAAAAACCTGACCAAAACAGTCATAACTTTTATGTTATGTCTTTGCTTATGCTGAGAATGAAAGCTGTGATCACAATATTACGCTCAAGCTATTGTCTAGCATGGTCTAGAAAAGACTAATAAAAGAGCAAGACAGCAAGCAAAGTTTTAAATTACTTGCTCTCCCACATTAATTCCCCATGTGAACATTCAGCTTCCTTTAAACAAACTTCTGTTCAAAAGGGTTTTGGAGAGCAGAATACATGAAACTAGTTTATTTCACATTAGTCTGTACACCATCACTTCTGCACAATAGAACACAGAAAACGGGATACCCTGATACACTGTAGTACCAAAAATCATCCAATTTAAGACTACTCAATGCAGTAAAAGTCAGCTAAATACAATACTGTCGATATGCTCACGAAACTAGTGCTAACAAAGAAAATCCTTATCACCATCCACAGTAGCAAAAGCAAACACTTCTGGATTCTAAAGAGCAGAGCCTTCACAGACAAAAGCTCAAATTGGGAAATATGGACACTACTTCCTTAGGTATCTCGTAAATAAGTACCTCACTATGACAGTACTCAGTATGTCCACCAAGTAAACATTTCACTGAGATGAATTGTGAAATAACACATCCAGAATACCAAGAAGCATCATCTGCCAAGCTCAGGTGCAAAGGCCAGCAGCATACAACTGCAAAGCAGAATAAAAGCTTTTATTTCCCCAGGAATACAGATAAGAGCAGAGCAGAAGCATTACTTTGCATGTGAGCTGTGCAGGCTGACTCAATTATATGCAGGATTTGGGGCGGGGTGGGCAACCTATTCATATGGCAGGTGGCCTTATTCAATGTTCAAATTGAAATAGACAACTTGTCTGGACTCTTTGAGCTCAAATGCTGAAGAAGTCTTTCCTTATGTAAAAGATGGACAAAAATGAAGAGGTTTATTTCAAAACGCTTCCCCAAAATAGCAGCATCTCAAGAAATGACCAACTTGTAAAAGAAGTATGGATAAAAGAAGCAGTACTCATCAGTTATTTGCCAATTTTTTTAATCAAATACAAAATTAATATGGGCTGTGTATTGTTTTAAAAATAATTTCACATTATATATATAATACAACATTGTACCTTTATTTCTGAGGAGAGCACATGGGACTTCCTAGGAAACAAACAGGGAACCATTAGGTTAAAACAGATGAAACACCTGAAATTTGCTTTTCTAGAAAACACCTAGTCACAAGATACAGAAAGAAGCCCTCTCAGGTTTCATGTATATGATACTTCCGTATTTAAGTGAAACAAAAGCTGGGAAAAAATCCTCCAATCTGTTAACACAATACTTTTTCCTTAGAGATTCAATACAAATTAAAAAAAAACCTAGTTAGTATTCCCCACTTAATTCAGCAGACAGTGCAGTGGCAGAAGCAGGTTCGGCCTAAGAAATCAGAACTTTGCATGGAAGAAATCACGAGCTTTCCCAGAGAATATTGGTAGAGCGCATATATTTGCATTTTGTCCACCTGTCCCAAAAACACAAGTCCATCTTGATTAATAAAAAAGTGAAGTCAAATTTCACGATCAAAGAAGTTTCACCTAGACTGATGACCTTAACATGAAATTAACATTGTTCATTGACTGGATTTGAAACTTCAGTCATCACTACTTTACATTCTGCACTGTCATTTCTGAGCAACACATTTTTCGTGACAGATTTAAATCATAATCATTGTAGTTCATTGACACTTCTTCAAGGAGCAGTTTTCTGGTGACTGAGAAGCTGCATGAACTAAAACCCAAACCTAAGTAATTTGTTTCAGGCCTCAAAATAAAAGACAATCTGAAGTCTTCTACTCCATAACTACTCCATAACTACCTGCAGCAAACTTGCAGAAGAAAACTGTTCCAACCTCAAGCAAAGTGTCAGTAATTTCTACGTATTTATAGACTTACATATTCAGAAGCCATCTATACTTATAGATCAGATATGACAGGCTAGAAAGGTCATCGCGGCTCCTATGACAGTAGCCAAAGATTTCAAAGCTACAGTAACAGAAAGTAGCATAGTTTAAAAACATACTAATTATTTACATAACAATTGCTGAGGATGTTTAGTCCCTACATAATTGTATGAAGAATAGGGACCAGTAAAAAACTTCATATTCTCTCTCAGAAAAAAAACCACCTGCAACAAATCTACAAGCTATTACCACAGAGCTTTAGTTTAGCATTTTGTTAGGCTACCTTACTTCTCTCAGTTTATGTGACTCAATAAAACTACAATTCTTCATGCTGTGTAAGTACTGCAGGGTAATACAGGATTTTACAGTCAGCTTAAACAATTCTATGTAAACTCTGAAAAAATACTGTGAAAGCAGTTTCTTGAAGTAAGCAGTCTATGTTAGCATTTCACAGTATAATATAGTTTCAATTAGTTAATACACAATGAAGGTTCTTGCAACCAAGGAACACAGCACGTCTTATACTTCTTAGCTTTCTTTTCCCCAATTGTTTCAGTTCCTTTTTCACCAAAGCTTTAAAAAAGAACAAAGATTACCTGTTGCTTCCATGGTCAAGCTTTATACACTTACCTTTTTTTTGAAGCCACATCTACAATAAATATTTGACGTGTGAGAACATGGTCTACAGTCTCCTTCATGGCAAAGACTTTCACATGTATGAATGAACTCTAGCAAAATGTAAATACAAAGTTTAACAATTAATAAAAATAAAAAAAATCCATGACCTGGAACTTCATATATTAGGAACATCACTGGTCTAAGATACTAAGCTTATGCGCAGATGGGTTTCCAAACAATTTAACTGTTGTGAGTTAAATGTGCGTAAAATGTTGCCATTACTTTCAACTTTTTAATCCTGAATCTATAGACTAGAGTTTCAGGTCTACAATTAACACTGAAAATGCATACGTTTTTAATATTGTTTACATTAACTAAAAGCTAAATTACTCATCCCCTTTCTACTTGTCCTTGGACTGGCAGAATGCATCAGTCATTAATAAGAAGTCCCCATGTTACCAGTATTGGTCTCTCTCCTCTCTAGAGTTTAACAAATCCTGATTTAAATATGTTAAATATTTAGTCTGTAAAACTGGAGCTTCACACATTCTCACAGTTAAATACACTTGAGTTACCTAATGCACTCATTGGAGTGTCAAATTGCTTTTGCAACTTTCCAATGCTACTTTTTACTTTATGATCCTCT
>NW_009693985.1:1326-32531 GCF_000703405.1 Apaloderma vittatum | reverse complement strand
CAGGAATTAAGTATTTACTGGAGGCATCTGAACAAAGTCATTTATCTCTACCAGTATCCACATGAAGTCAAAGATCTCTGTGGGCTTTAAAAAGACATCAGTGCATACTACTCTCTGAAAATTCCTACAGCTCTGTTCCTCTACCAGTATAGGAAAGGTGTATGTAAACAAAATTAAAAGGCTAGCTCGTGTTAGTGCTTTCTAAATATATTTCTTTATTTTAAGGTATCATGATGAACAAAGTCAGACTGCAAGCTCTGCAGTGGCTTTTACGCTCAGTTTAAAACCCAAAATCACAAATCAAATATTTATTTCTTGAAATGAAGCAGTTAAGGATGACATATTTTTTTCCCCAAACTATGAGATAAATTGAATATTCTGCAGAAAGTTCTGATTACCATAGCTACTACAAGAAAGAGGTTTGCCACAGGTTTTTCCACATGACGGGATAGGGTCTGTGCATACTTTCCGTTCAACACATCCTAATTCCAGTAACTTGCTGAGAGGAGTCTGACCACAGGGACAGCGATACACTACTTGTGGAAGTCGTGGACAGAGCTGGCAAGGCTGAGGATGGCATACTTGCGTACAGTTGTGCCTCCCACAATTTAACTTTCTGGAAAAAAAAAAAAACAACAAAAACCCCAAAGAAACAAAAAGCAAACCAAAAAGGAACTATCTAAGAGTATCATGATTACTCAGTATGAATAAAATGACCTTTTTCTTTCCAAAAGCCTAAACTATAGAGCGACCTTACTTGCCACATAAATTCTGACATGAAAAATTTCCAAATCCATCAGAGAATTCTTCCTTCGTTCCACACAAAACTTCTTTAAAGTTGCTTCCACAGTAACACACTGAAAGAAAACAATATTCCACAGAAAACAACACAAGAAAATCAGTGACAAAACACTTTCACCAGTAGAGCAAATAAAAAAGGTAAAATGTAAAAAATTATTACAGTCAGTTTATTAGAAGTACAATGAGGCTGCTGCTCTTTACATTTATTTCAGCAATAGAGGTTTCTCAGTTCTGCAGAAGCTGGAATTGCTCTTTTATCTGTTTTGATGAGGAGATAAAAACTAAAGGGGAAGTACTATCTCCACAAAAAGCTTACTTATTAAACCAGTATACATAATTTAATTATCATCTTAGAAGCTAAAAAATGAACTTGCAATTTTCTATGTAAACTGTTCAACAAAAATGTATTTGGATACTTGCACACATATTTGGACAATTTAACTTCTACTGAAGATCAAGTTTAGAAAATTTTAACAGAAAACACAAGCGGCTTGTTGAAACGTGCTTTCCTATACCTCTTTCTACTCTCCTTCCATGTACTGTTTAAACAAGTCTCAGAATTGTAGTACAGGATTAAGTAAGACCATAAGACAAACTTAGATCAGAAGGGCCCTCTGAGGATCAGCTAGTCCAAGTCCTTACTTAGCAGAGTCAGGAATGAGGTCAGACCACATTACTCAGTGCTTTGTTCAGTTGGGTCTTGAAAACCTCCAAGTTTCCAAGAAAGGTTTTCCTTATTATTAGTTAGAGCATTTCAACTTTGGCTTAATGTCTCTCATCCTCCCAACAATGCACACAGCCTGTATCTGTTTCCCTCACTACCTCCTATTAGCCATCGGAAGGCCTCAAGGTAACAAAATCCAGTACTATCAGACTGTCCTAACAGGGCACAAGCTCCAATAGCCTAATCACCTTGTGAGGATTCTTTCTAGTCACACTTTTTATATTTATTTAAATATATAGTGATGGCGATGTATTTTCCATTTTTTAAATATTCTAGAAACAGATTTTGGTTTTCTTAAGAAAATATAAAGCACTTGCCTCTTGGTACTGTTTTCTTCATACTCTGTTTCCATAGATATACATAAGGCACTCCAATACTTACCTTGCTGTACTGTTAATTGGCAAGGTGAACATTTTCCTGCATGGCACACTTGCGTACAGCTGTGCTTACCACAGTTCAAAGTATTTCCACATACATTAGAACAATGAATTTTTGTTGACTGGCCACAGCGAACTGAATGACTGTAGAAAAATAACATCATAGTCTGTCAGCTACCTTATTATCTATAAAGCATTTATTAAAAATGAAAATATTTTTCAGTAAAGTGTCAAAGACTTTTAAAGGGAGGACAACTTATCAATGAAAGAGTTTTTAGGAAATAACCCCTTATTTTTCTCCTGCTGTCTCTTTTCCACTCCATTAAAGTAGGACATTTATCACAGTAGTAAGTCTAGAGAATTTTCTCTCAATAAAATTTAAAAAAAAAGGTGACATTATAATTTGAACCTAATGTATGGTTAGATATCGTGCCAGAAGAGCTGATACTTCTATTATGGAAGTCTTCCCAAAGACTTAAATAATCCCAAATCCACTGAGCTCAATGTAGATAGGCATGTGGGCCTTCCTAGTGAGTTAGTAGTCTACAAAAAGAGTTGGGTTTTTTAATTAAGTGAAAAAACAAACAAACAAACAAAAAAGATAAAATAATAAATTCTCTTCGTTTACTAAAACATCTTGAAGTCAAAGGTGCCATACCACATCTTGGATGGCATACCACAGTACATAGGAAAAAATGCTGTTTAGCAGCAAGCGTTAAGTACGAAATGCAGTATTAGAAAAAACAGCAATCTGGCTAAAGTAGTGGGCACCTGGGGAGAAAAATAATAAATCAAAGTTGGTGGCAACTATTAAACTTCAAATATATGGAATAGTTAGGAAAAAAGTAACAAAAAAAAGAGCTGTACCTTCTCTGGAAAACTTTTCACCTAATATTATATTTAAACTTTCAGAAATAATTGTACAAGTCTGAAAACCTTTTTTTTAGAGCACAAATGCTAACACTGAAATTAGTTGCTTGTTTTGGTTCTGGAAACAAGCAGAGGCAAACATTTTCAAGTAGCTAAAACAGGGGTGCTAAAGAATCAGAACAACTGAATATCAGAGATCACAGATAGTACTGGCAGCACAGTCGTGCTGTTGGCAATGGCACTATATACAGTTGCAAGAAAAAGTATGTGAACCTTTTGAAATTCCTGCATTCATTTGTCATGAAATGTGATCTAACAGTCATCTAAGTCAAGAGTGTTGATAAATACAACGTGCCTAAAATAACACAGAAACAATTCTGATGCTCCATGTCTTTATTGAACACACTCATTCAACATTCAAAATGCTAGTGATAAAAGTAAGTGAACCCTTGAGTTGACCTCAAGAAAGCTAATCAGAGTCCGCTGTTAGCATACCTGGAATTTTGTTAAGAAAATGAGTTTGGAGGTGTGGACTAGAGCTATGTTGACTGATAAAAACCACTCAAACTTTCTGAGTTTGAAGATGTAAGCTTATGTGAGCTATGCCTCACCAAAAAGAACTTTCAGAGGATCGACAATCAAGAATTGTTGATTTACATAAAGCTGGAAACGGTTACAAAGTGATTTCAAAGACCTTACAAATTCACTACTCCACAGTTGGGCAAACGATCTACAAACGTAGACACTTTGGGACTGTGGCTACTCTGCCAAAATGACCCCAAGAGCAAAACAGACACTCATCAATGGGGTAAAGACACAACTCCGAGTGACAGCGAAAGGGTTGAAGGCATCATTGGAATGGGCTAACATCTGTGTTCATGAGTGTACAGTATGTAAAACTTTGAACAAGCAGGGTGTCTATGACACGCAGAAAAGACTCCGTAATCCGGGAGGTTATAAAGTGGACAAGTTTTAATAAGCGCGCTGGTGCACGACGTCTCTCTCCTCCAAAGACGTGCACACCTGAACGATGCAGTTACCTTGGTTATATGCAGTGAAAGTTACATATTCATTAGACACCTATACATATTCATGAGCTATCCCGAAAAAGGCACTCAGTTCCGGTGGTTGGCTGCTCCTCCTCTTGACACTTGTGCAGTGCCTCCTGATGGTCTTGGGCAGGGGTCTTCAGGGATGAAGGTCTTCCTCACAATGAACTTTTTACCTTAGTCCCAAAACTAGTTGTTCTCAGCACAGTTCGTAAGGTATCTTGTCCTCGAATTTCACAAGGGGCTAGATGGTCCTTGTTAGATACCTTTATCAGCAGTGTTCTTTTCAATTATTTTTGTTTTATGTTCTTTTACAACGAGTACTACACAGCCTCCATCCTGTCACCCTTTGTTCTTTTACAGCTGGTGGTAGACAACTCCCCCTATCTTGTGTACCACAGGCCTCTGACTAACTGCCACCTAATGATCCTGAGACATTGCTTCTCGCAGGATGTTTCTTCTCCTATCAATTCTCCTTCACGGCTCACGGGATGCTACTCCCCCCATCATCTATGGCAGGACACCATAAAGGAAGCCACTGCTTATTACAAAGAACATTGCTGCCTGCCTGAAGTTTGCAAAAGAGCACAATGACACTCCACAGTGGTATTGGCAAAATGTTTTGTAGACTGATGAGACAAAGACTGAACTATTTAGAAAGAACACGCAGCACTACATCTGACATAAAAAGAGCACTGCATATCATCATGAAAACATCATCTCAACCGTCAAGTATGGTGGAGGAAACATGATCTGGGCCTGCTTTGCTGCATCAGGACCTGGCCAGCTTGCAGTCATTGAGGAGAAGATGAATTCTCAAGTGTATCAAAAAATTCTTCAGGATAATGTGAGAATGTCTGTACATCAGCTGATACTCTGTAGACACTGGGTGATACAACAGGACATTGACTCAAAACACCAGAGCAAGTCCACAACAGAATGGCTTCAGAAAAACAAAATCCGACTTTTCAAGTGGCCAAGTCAGAGCTCAGACCTCAACCCAACAGAGATGCTGTGGAATGAGAAGAGAGCCATACACAAAACGTCCAAAGAATATGGCAGAGCTAAAGCAGTTCTGCCAGGAAGAATGGGCTAAAATCCCTCCTGAACGATGTGGCAGGACTGATCCACAGTTATAGGACGTGTCTGGTTGAGGTTATTGCTGTCAAGGTGGGGTCAATCAGTTATTGATTCCAAGGGTTCATTTACTTTTTCCCCTAGCATTCTGAATGTTGAACGAGTGCATTCAATAAAGACATGGAGGATCGGAATTGTTTTTGTGTTCTTATTTTAGGTACATTGTCAATACTTTTGACTTGGATGATCACATTTTATGACAAATTAATGCAGAATACAATGAAATTCCAAAAAGTTTCACATACTTTTTCTTGCAACTGTACATCTGGACTATACCACACGCTTCTCTCTTGCTAGCAGTACAGCTTCCCAGAAATGTACACGTTATTTTTGACATTATTATTTCTGGAATGGAGTAACTCAACATTACATTCTTTTCAGGCAGAAAATGTGTGATTGTTTTTTCTATTTCTTCCTCTGTGTCTTCTACAAATTAAAACAAAAAATACTAGAACAGGGTTTCAAAATCAAATCAACTCACAGGCTGCTTGGACAACTCAGTTACATGTACCATAAAGTGATTTTAACACAGACTTTTTTGAATTATTTTTTTTCTTAAAAGGTTAAATGCAATTGCATTTTTTTAAAATAGAAAATTCTCCAAATTATCTTAGTGTACAAATAAAAAGTTGCAGCTCAGAATAAACTTTGTTGTGTAAACTTTTAATAAACTACAGGAAAGAAAAAAAATGATACATAAGCTTCTAATGAACTTTTCTTTTTTAGACTTTTGTTTGTATAATAGAAGCATTCTCACCTTGTTTGTCCACATTCACATGTTTTTGTCACAAAGGCTGGGCATGAAGGGCAAGGTCCTGGATGGCACAGGCTTAAAAATAAGTCAGGAAGTTAACTTTAGTTTTACTATACTCCCACTGAAACAATTCACCAGGAACCAATTCATAGTGCATTATCAGAACATTATACAAGCCACCTATACTCCTGTAGGGCATGAAAGCATTATTAATACAATAAAACAATATTAGATTATTACAGTCAGATCAGTCTCAAATGCCACTGACGTTGAAGGAAAACTCTGGTACTTCTGCTGCTGTCAAATCAACAAGTAACAGTGCTACTAACATATTTCTCATTTTGCATTTCACCAGCAGACATGCATCAACTCAGCTGTGTTCATCATTGATAAGCCTCAAAACAGTTATCATATGTCCAAACTGTTAGCACATTTCTTTCTTCAGTGATCTTAAGTAGTTTACAAAAACTTCTCTGTGAATTTATTCTTTTGACTTGATAGCTTTATCTTTGAACTCAGAGTTTCTAACACCACCAGTGAGAGCTGTTGCTCCTCTTCCAGCAAGGTAATGGAGATGTAGCAAGTCTCCCTCAGTTTTCTCTCCTGCCATAAAGTGGAATTTCCTGTGAGTGTCATCCATGCCAATCCTTTACTCAATTATCAGATCTCACCTCCTACTTCGGGAAACACTAGATGGTCCCTGTCTGTATGTAAGACTCCTGTTGGGCACAGACAACCCCAGTTTTGTGAAATTATATTTAAATAACTTGTATGCGCTCTGCCTTAGCCAGCTGCCAAGTTCCCTTCCTTTGCAAATACAGAAACCCTTATGTGGAGCAATAATTATCAGCCAGGAGTGACGACACCAAATGTCCTAGCAAAAAGGAAAAAACCCACAACCAACCAACAAAAAAACATACCAAAAACTCTCATAATACACAGACTACCCAATTACATGTTAATTACTAAATTCCCTAAGTACAGTCACTATGCAAGTATTGATCAGCACACCAGTTACTATAGTCATATGCAGTAAAACTGAGTCGTGTCAGCAGTTTAGCAACAGTGGTCTCGATCCCCTCTTCCTCAACTACTCCTCCCAGTGGACAACGAAGCCTAATCTATCACCCAACTTGTGCCGCTCTAAAAGTGAAGCCAAACCATTGCATAATAAACCAATTCAACACAAAAACCCACACCACCAGAAACAAACTACCAAAGAAACCACAACCCTCCCTCTTTGATAGGTCAGTTTTAAGGCACAATGAAGGGTTAAACAAGCACAAGTATGAGGAAAAAGTAAGAGTAAAACTAGATGGAGCAGAGAAAACACAATACAGAGGGAAACATGAAGAAAGCAAAACTGATAAATTAATTAAAACGTAGAAAACATGACATTCTCAGAAATCTTGTCATGTTTTTTTCTACCTAGGAAATTATTTTCCCTAATACAGTCATATTCAAATAATGTTAACATTGCTTCCATGAGCCCAGTCTTGGTACAGTTTCTGATGATATTATACTACGCAACAGCACTGATCACAGATATTTTAACTCTTAAATACCTATAATAGAATTCTGCACTCTCCCAGCAAGACACCTTCTGTTAGACAGTATCACGCAATTAATTTCCAGGCATCTGCACATTTTGATAAGGTGTTTCTGAGACAGCTATAAATGAGTTTGTATCACTTTGTTAACATTAAGATTCTAGTACTGAAAAATCTAACCCTTTGAAAGCAAACCTTACTTTAAAAATAAGTACTCTTTATGCATCCCTCCAGATACAGACACTCGCATGGCACTCATTTAGCAAAAGTCTCTGGTGCAATTTGGTTTATGCAGAATTACATTATACCTACAGGTTCAGGATTTACTTGATCCATATAATAACAGTTAGGACTGAAATTCAAATTTCATTCAGCACACAAGCACATACATAAAAAAGCAGAAAATTCTCCTTAGATGATAAAGGTGGGCGATACCACAGAATTTTAGTTTGTATCAAAGAAGCAGGCAAAAAGTTAAATGACTTAACAGTGTTACAAACTAAACTCAAAAAGACACGCTGAAGACTCCAGTATCGACTTCTGTTCAGTGAATGCAGTCTTATTTTTATTAAAATTCCATAATCTATCATTATCATGTAGGATGTATTTCACAATTTACTGCTGCTGCTCTAAAGAACTGGTATATGAGAAAAGTTGTGATCTAGACATAGAAATTCAACTTCCTTTTGCCTATCAGTGAAAATACTAGATATTCTAATATAATCCAAATGGACTTCCAGTAACTGCTGCAGAAAAGATTACAGTACCAAAGATCTATGAAGAAAGTCAGACACTAAAAATCAAACTAGTAGAGAGAATGCTTCATTTACTGCCTTTGTAAGATATTTTTCAAATGCTTTCAAGGCTTTGCATAGTTCCAGTTGGCCCTTCGAGTCTTAAAATATGTTCGTCATGAAGTTTATTATCAGGAACATTATCCTGAAAGATGGATGTTTCTTTGATGTAGAACCTAGCAGATCGAAATGAATTTCAGTGTATTTAATCTGAAAGGGAACTCACTTTGTGAAGTGCTACACACACCACAGCTCACACTAACAAAAGATTTGCAGAGAACTCTTCTTTCAAACAGCTGCTTTCAATAAATATGAGCAAGTATTAAGATTTATTACTAAAACAGAGTAAACTGCCCTCATGTATTTTCACCAAAATAGGCTAGCTAGTGCCTCACTTAACACAAGCAACCATGTAAATCTTACCCCATGGAAAGATTAGCACAACAATATCTACATTAACAAAAAGGCTAGGGGAAAAAAAGAAGCCAATCTCCAAAACCCAAAACACAAATGAACAAATGAATTACCAGTTCTGTAGAAAATAATTTGTTCTGGTGATATAAAAGGGATCAACACACAGATGTAAGCTAGTTACTGGCAACAGTAGGCTGAAGAATTGTTATATCTCAGCGACCTCATTTTTAAAATTTGAAGACCATTTCCAGATTTCTTACAAGTGTAAAAGAGATGCCAAATAATTTGAAAGCCATGACCATCAGGGTTACAAAACCTAAGGCAACAGCTCTGATTCAGACAAAAGATAGGTAGGGTGCATACCTCATTACATCACTTTAGAGACAAAGGCCTCAAAATTACAGTCTAACGCTGCAAAGTAGAAAACTATGACCCCCCCACCACCACCATACTTCTTCCCTGAACCTGGCTGTTATCTTAATCTCCTTTAACCAGGGTATGAGCTTTAATATCCTTTCCAAAAGTGCCTACGTGATGCTGATAACACTTAGACATTCTTATTAGCCATATTCAGGATCTGTTTTCTTCTAATCTTATTAATCTGCATCATTTTTTTTTTGCAAGGAGATGCCCTGCCTCATAGAATGCACTTGATGCATTCAGAATTTGCCATTTCCTCATTTCCTACTCACTCAACACTGGGGGGGGGAAAATGTTTGCTTGATAAAACTAATCACAAAGTATGAAATGACCCAAACCTTTTCCCATTATTTTTAACACAAATCTTTCTTCTCAGTCGCGAGTCTGATGCTTAGTCAGTTTTAAAGGAAAAACAGAATCTCAAGTAACTTCATCCACTTTGCTGTACTTCAAACTTGCTACTTCATATTACATTAAGAATAAAGTAACTGCCTAAGCAGCACTTGGAATAGCACAACTGGCACCACCAAAATATTACATCACTAGTCACACTGCTCTGAGCTCCTCATTCCACAATCATTTGTACAAGTCTAGCATGTACTATAGCAAAAATTATTCTTCTCTAAAGACGAGATAGCTATAAACATCTGAATCTCCCCTACCCCAACTGCTGATGCAATAGCCACAAAGACAGATAAGAAACTAAGTAAGAATCTTATGATTCAAAAAGTAGGTTCCCCAAGACTAAGATTGAAGTTTCACCAATGAACAGGGTTCATAACAGGATTCATCCAGATTAGCTCGTCAGAGGCTCATGGACTGCAGATAGAGAGGTATGCTCAACTGGAAGACAATGGATGAAGTTGGACTTTAAACAAGTCCCACATACTTCAAGTGCAACAAGTTTCCCAGAATAGATGGGATTGAATACTGCAGAAAGGCCAACATCAAGAATGACACACTAAGTCTCAGACACCACACCAGACTCAGTCCACTGCTCATAACAATTGACTCATCTCCACCATTAACTAAAGTGTCCTTGTCTCAGTTTAGTGGCCAGCCCAGTCCTAACTCTAGACACTAAATTCACACAGATTTGAGAATTACAGAATCACAGAATGTCAGGGGTTGGAAGGGACTTCAAAAGATCATCTAGTCCAGCCTCCCTGTCAGAGCAGGGTCACCTAGAGTAGGTCACACAGGAACACGTCCAGGTGGATTTTGAATGTCTCCAGAGGAGACTCCACAACCTCTCTGGGTAGCCTGTGCCAGGGCTCTGTCACCCTCAGGGCGAATAAGATTTTTCTAATTTTTTTGTGGAACCTCCGATGTTCTGGCTTGTATCCATTGCCCTTTGTCCTGTCATTGGACACCACTGAGAAGAGCCTGGCTCCGTCCTTCTGACACTCCCCCATGACAAGAGCATTGTTTACCCTAAAGAATTCATAGCCATCTCGCACTGCAAGGTAGAAGGTCTTGACAATGACATGAAACATTTGACTAAAGGCAGGGGGAAGAAAAGGGAAAATAAAAAAGTTTTTAGGATCTCAGTGAACAGAATTGCATTTCTGGTTCAAACTTTATCACCTTATGGGAGCTTGCAGGAACAGGGGAAAAAGGCACACAACAAATCCACAATGTAAAGAAACAAGTGCTTGCAAGAAGGCATTCTGAGCTCATATAAACTGAAGCAAGAACCTAGCCCTGATAACAATTCCACCTTTGCATACTTTCTTGAGGAAAAACTCTACCTATACACAAATCATGATCTGGTCTTGCAGATCGGTTGAGGTTGTCCGGTGGGGAGTAGCTGACAAAGATGCATTCAGATGATAAAGCTCCACATGCCTAACTCCACCACTTCCTGATACAGCAAGAAGGAATCGGGTTTCTACTTGCTTTTTAATAGCAGATGAAGGCAGTGTGTCCTCACGTAAGATTCCTACATGGGCAGAAAAAGTGTCTAATAAGTACTGAGGAATGTCCAAAACTGGGTAACGCTGATGCTGGAAGTGCATTCCTCTCCAGATCACTATTGCAAGTTAGAGAGTGTCAAAAACATTCATTATCTTGACCTGGACTCTTGATTTTCCCTTACCTCCAGGACTGGATGATCTCAGCATGGTTTTACTCATGCAGAATGAGTTGAACAATAAAACTTCTAAATTTGTTACAACTTAATCTGGTGGCAAACTGGGACTTTTAAAAGTCCCAACTCTCACAGCTCTTGATGCAGATCAGACTACCAAGGAATACAAATTCATAGCTTGCCACTGTCACCGCTGTTCAGAAGACTCCTAGAAGACAATGCCAGAGACTAGGCCTCTGCTGTGGGCCGGTACAGGAAAGAAGAGGAAAGAACAGCTGTTTCTTCCAAGCACTATAGGAAAGTTTGTCAGGTAGTAAACTGCAGTTCTAGAAGTAGTTAAAGAGTCTACTTATTTCTGATTAGGTAAAAGTTTTCTGTGGACATATGTCTCTCCTAAGATGGAGGCCAGCAGCTGGCCTCCAAGAGAATCAGTGTTCTGCTGAGTCAGGTTATCAGCTACAGTAACGGTAGTCTCAAAGTTGATAGGTGTTTCAGTGCTACACTGTAAACCCACGTGAAGAGAATCTAGTATGATGATGAATTAAAAAAAGAGCTACAGCACTGAAATGACAGTCTGAAAAGAAATCTAATAGAATACGTTCATGTGGGGGAAAGAAGTTTTAAAGAGTAAGGAAATATTCTTTCGTTCAACAAGATTTTGAGACAGGTTTCAATCAGAACGCATTAAATAAAAAGTTCTGAGTAAAGTTCTAGGAAAGTTCCAAGTTTTAGTAAACCTTGGAAAAAGTGTAAGATGGCAATCTATTTCTTGGAATGAGTGAAATTTCCAATTGTGTACCAAGAGCAGAAACAATTGCTTCTGACTATCAGAAATTTCTCAAAATAGAAATACGAACAGGCAATACGTACCAACTTCCATATGTGGAAAATGAAGGTACATACATTAGGTATAATATATAATTCATTTTTCTGACTAGCAAGCATATTTATACACTGAAAAAACTTGCCTAATGCTGTTAGCCTTATCAATGGAATACTACCAAACCTCTAAAAAGAGATCTAAAGGAAAACATCCAAAACTGAAAACAGAATTGCTCTTTTTTGCCTCTCCATGGAATTATACTAATAAAAGTAGCAAAACCAATTTGAGTTACACAGAATCCTTCATGGAGTCTTACTTGTGGTCTTAGCAAACAAATAAATACATATAACGCAGTGTAGCAGTTCTCCAGTTTAACCAAGTACCACTTCTCTTCAATTAAACTATACAAACACTGTTAGAGAAAAGCAGCACCTAAAACATCTGGTGGACCAGTGTATATATACGTAAAATTACTTCTAGTCACTATTATTCCTCTACTTCAACGAAAGTTCTTGAATCTAAGTTACGCTGCTGGTTCAGTTCCTAAAACATGATGGAAACATTGCTACAACTATCGTCAACCTCATGTTCATTCTTTCATATGAACTCACTTTAGACACATCAATACAAACAGCCTCCGTTTATTCCAAGCTTCAGCTAACCTATGAACAAAATACACCTCTAAGTATATCCTATATTCAAAAATATACAAATACAGCTTTCAAAATTTTTTCTATATCTTTTCAATATTCATGACAAACATTTACTTACATGTTGCAAAGATGTGGACAGTCCAAACACTGTCTCTTCTTTCCACAAAGTTCCCCACAGCTATGTGGGATTTCATTTATATTCCATTCAGGATTGTGCACCTTACCTAAACCATATCAAAGACAAAAGCATATTTATTGCCTTGAATGCAATATCGAATTTTGGAAAAATATCACATCAAAAAGAAAAAGCTATACTTTCAATATCAGTAGTAGTCTTCTTTGAAAAAAAAAAACTAAAGAAAAAACACGTGTTTTATCTCTGCTTTCAGTGGCAATTTGTAGTCAACTTCTTGAAAACTAAGTGTCATTGGAATATCAACCTCCAGAAGATTCTTTCCATCCATATGCACAGCAGGCACTTAAGTAGCTGGTATTTACATTAAATAAAACTGATAAAATACAAGAAAAGAAGCCCCTTCTAGTTAGTCAGGCTGCATAGTAGGTAGGAAAATCAAATGGTGAAACTACCTTGCTGTCTCAATGCAGAAGAAAAACAAACAAACAAACAAACAAAAACAACAAACAAACCCAAATAAGCAAACAAGACATCATTCCCAGAAAATAAGATCTAGCTGACAGTAAGGTGATGGCAAATGGGCAGACTGAAATGATTGTGCAAATTACATGTCACTTGTCTAAAAAGAATCAGAGTACATAAATCTAAATATTAAAGTTTGACATTTTGATGAATGTAGCAGGTAGTCTTGAACAAGAAGTGATAAATACAGTTTCTTTGCTTCAAGTATTCTGTATTTCAGATAAGCACTGAAACCATATTTTAATTAATCTGACATACTGTTAGTAAATCTCATAGTTCTAGTGCACAAGATGATCATCAGGGTTGAAGTTAATGGCTATTGTTAACACATGCAAACCTACTCTGGCTCTGAGCAAGAAGGGAATTAAATTAACAATGAAGCAACTTAGGCAATGTTATAAATTTGAGTAGCAGCAATTAAAAATACCAGTAAAATGTACTTTCTGTGACATACTATTTTAACTCTTTCACTGCATCTCTATATATTCTACAAGTAGCAAGTTAGGAAAATACAAATAAACATCATAGATGGCATTTATTCATCTGAGTTTCAATTAAGCTGGAAATTAAAAGATTCAGAAGGGAAGTAACCCAGGAATTTCCTCATGGAATGGTGAAAAAATCTCACACTTAATCACAGTAATAAAAGATATTTTTGCATAAGCAACTGGTGATGTCCAATGATGTCAATGTAAAATTATCTATAGAAGATTAAAGTCTTACATTACCTCATGGTCCTCTGCTAATATAACCCTGAGGGCAGCTTGAGGTTTCTACTGTACATCTCCCAAAACTATGAAGCAGTCTTAAAGACTAGGCAGAATTTCTTTCCTATTGAACAGATGGACAACCTGCCTTAAAAGCGTAACTTTCCTTTGGAATAAAAACTGAATTCTAACTGAATTACTATCCCTATCACACATTCACACACTATCACACATTGACATACAAAAAGTCTGTCTTACCTGCACTGCACTGCGCTTAACTGACACACTAACACATTTGATAAAGAGGACTTTCGATAAAGTTGTTACCTATTACAGCATAAGTCTAGTTTCTTTAGGACAAGTTTACTGACTCCCAGCTCCTTTCTCGATTTCAGAATATTCTGTTTTGTAGAAAGCAAAGTGAACTGTTTTGTAGAAAGCAAGGTGAACTCCAGTGACTCTGACTTAAGAGAAAACTACACGAAAACAACACAAATCTGGCTAGGATGAGGCTAATTTTCACAAGAAGCTGGGAAGAGGTACAGCCCAGATGGCTGAACCAAAGTAGCCAAGAGGATATTTGATACCATCCTGATGTCATAGGGGGAGCTGGCCAGGGGAGGGGAGGTCTTGACCTTGGGACAAAGGTGCTGCTGCCTCACTGTCAAGTTCCAGGCGGCAAGAAGTTCATGTTGTATATCACTCACGTGTTATGTTATTTAGTTGGTATTATTGTTACTACTGTTATTTCTCCTCTCTTTGCATTGCACTATTAAACTGTTCTTATCTGAACCCATGAGGTTTTACTTACTGCTCCTTCCTGGTTCTCCTCCCCATCCCCCATGGGGAAGTAGTGAGCAAGCAGCCTTGGGGACAGCCAGGCAGCCAGCTCAAAACACAACAAAATCCCAAACAAAAGTTATTAGCATGTATGTAATAAGTAACATAATTAACCTATCTCTTTTTGTCACATATTTATGGCTTAGTGAATGTTGTGCTCACTTCATTTACCCCTTTCATTAAACAGATCTCTGCATAAAAGTCTGAAAAATATGAATATTACTTCCTATTTAACCAGTATGTGTTCCCGATTAACCTAAATGACAAAACTGCTAAATCCCGTTAAAGGTTTAGATAGTTGTATGCTTGAAGTGTTTATTACATTGTATTCAACAAGAGTGAGTGCAGAGTCTTGCACCTGGGAAGGAATAATAAAGTGCACCAGCATGGGTTAGGATGCTATCTGCTAGAGAGCAGCCCCATGGAGAAGGACCTTGGAGTCCTGGTGGGCAAGTTATGTTATGGGACAGCGGTGTGCCCTTGTGGCCAAGAAGGCCAATGGAATCCTGGGGTGCATTAAGAAGAGTGTGTCCAGCAGGTCTAAGGAGGTTCTCCTCCTCCTCTACTCTGCCCTAGTGAGACATCACCTAGAGTGCTGCATCCAGTTCTAGGCTCCTCAATTCAAGAGGAGGGATTTACTTGAGAGAGTCCAACAGAGGGCTACGAGGATGATTAAGGGATTGGAACATCTGCCTTATGAGGAAGGCTGAGACACCTGGGGCTTTTTAGTCTGGAGAGGAGAAGACTGAGAGGGGATCCTATTAATGTGT
This sequence comes from Apaloderma vittatum, assembly GCF_000703405.1. NCBI lineage: Eukaryota > Metazoa > Chordata > Aves > Trogoniformes > Trogonidae > Apaloderma > Apaloderma vittatum. The sequence continues at coordinate 17,101 of NW_009693985.1, read as the reverse complement.
ATAAAGATATGAGGACTGGGCATCAAGAAGGAAAGGACAAACTCTCTTCACTTGCACCCTGTGATAAGATAAAGGTCAATGGATTCAACTAGAGTACAGGAAGTTCCACCTCAACATGAGGAAGAACTTTACTGTGAGGCTGACAGAGCACTGGAACAGGCTCCCCAAAGAGTTTGTGGAGTCTCCTTCTCTGAAGACTTTCAAGACCCATCTGGATGCGTTTGTGTGCCCTGCCCTAGATTCTGTGGTCCTGCTCTGGCAGGGGGGTTGGACCTGATGACGTCCAGAGGTCCTTTCCAACCTCTAACATTCTGTGACTGTGTGATTATTTTGGTGCATCTTAACACAAATAAATACCTAAAAAAACCAGGTTTACTTCAGTCCTTCTGCAAAGTGAACGCTTATAGTAGCCCAATTCTATTATTATTCTATAAAACTCACAATTTTTTCATACTGATAGGAAAATATTCATTACTTATTATTTAATATTTCACTTTTAAAATGTTTTAAGCAACACATGTGTGATTCTCTGTGCAGCCACCTTCCAAATTCAATAAAGTTTTAAACAAGGTTAAACTTCAAGGATGTAGGCAAACAAGCAGCAATACAGAAATTCAAATTTTTTTAAAAAAAGAGTCAAAATTACTAAATTGTTGTTCTTTGCACAACAAGCAAGAAACTCACCACAGAAACAAGTGTAAGTTTTAGGAACTTGTGTAGAAGCATTCTGACAAGCTGGACATCTCCAACCACTATTACCATCTGTAGATAAAAAAATAAAAAAAAATAAAAATAAAAATTAATCTAACTTGCAAATCATAGAATGGCCTAGGCTGGAAGGGACCTTAGAGATCATTTTAATCCAGCCTCCCTGTCACCAGGGACGCCACCTCTCGACTAGATCAGACGTAGAATAAGTGGTCTCTTCTTGTTTCTTACCACAGCCGCAACCATACTAAGTTTTTCCATTTGATCAAAAGTGGCTAGAAAGCAGGTTAATAAAAATGTATTTTACACAGCATCACAATAAACACAGCCATGGTACTTCATTTGACTAGGCTCCAACCTTATACAGAGGTATTATCATGTACCCTGTGATACGATGCTCTACTAGAATACAGACAGTCTTCACCATATCTAAAGGGTTAAGAAAAAAAAAAGTTAAACTGCAGGGAAAATGGTGAGAAAAATATTACCTACAGTCTCAAGCATCACCTTTTTTTCTTTTCATTATTCTCTCATGTTATGAGTTTCCTTGTCTTACAGAAGACCAAATTAGTATTGCTTCATGTCCAGAATAAATTAGTGCTATATAAAACAGAATAATCTAATAAATTCAAAGGTGACAATATCTAGCTATTGAGAAGGACATTACTCTTCAAGTTGATACTTTATTAAATATTTTTCTTGCTTCTGCGCTTCAGGAGGGTGTCAGCAGTAAACGAAGAACTTCACTGTAAAGTGACATTCATGAAAACTTTTTACAAATTCAGTACATACTTGGTTATGAAGAATACCAATGTCAGAAGAGCACTATTGAACACAAAGTGGACAGGGAGTAGAGACATTTTTAGAGAGAGAGATAAAAATAAACGTATATAAACTACCTCTCTAAATCAATCAAGTCAGTGCAAGTAAACTGATAAAGCTGTAACTTTAGAATTGTTCTTTATAATTAAGAAATCTGACCAATATTTATGATATCTTCACATTATGAATGCAGGAGGGATTGCAAGCAGGAAACCCTATGTGTGACAAGACAACTGTACTGCAATGAAAGGCACACCTAGGTTCACTATCGATTGAATTGGAGACTTCTTATACTAACCATCATAACGTACAATAGTAATGATTTTCACAAACTGGAAATTATTCACATTATAGACTGCCTTGACACTCTTGAAATCCAAATGTGCTTTAGCACATTTATTCTTTTCAATATTTCATACCCCTTTTTATCCTGGCTCATATCACTGTGCTACCAATAATTCTGCAGAGAATTGTTCAGTTACAAGCTGAGCAGCTGTATGACAGCAGCACAGAGTACACTCGTATTCACGCTCAAGATCAAGCTGCATCTCCTGACTGAGGGTTTTTTTTATTATTTGACAACTATAAACTGAAGCATCTCAGAAAGAAGCATCGCTACAAAAACTGGCAGTAAGGAACTGAAAGGGGTATCTGCTGCTGAAGCTGTCAGCACCTAAGGGATTCCTTATAGGATTACTTTGTACAGTATACTTAAGTATTACATTAATAACATAATTTATTCCATTGTTATTCCATAAAGCTGTGAAGGTGAGCCTACTATTAAAACTTCAGGAGGCCAGCAGAAGGCCTCTTCTATCAACATCTCTCCCAGAGCAGGATGCCTAGTCCTCTACAAGCAACAGTTAACTTAGAGTGAATGTGCTTGTAAAATAGGAACCTTTACCAAGCAAAACAGCCTTTCAAAACATATTTTGCTCTTCTTAATCACTGATTATCCTTTGAACAAAAGATAACTATGTTCTAAGACATAACTAGATTCATGTGGGTCCACCCATAAAAAAAATGCATGGTTGCTTTCTTCAAAAAACACAAGAAATAAAAGGTTTCTTTCTAGATTCAGATACAGTTACAGTAGAATAGAATGACAGAAAGATGACTCTTGACATCCACATTTGTAAAGAGAGGACCTGTAGCCACTTCTTACAAAGCCTGATTACTTTAGAAAGTGAGAATGAGGATGACACTATGGAATGAACATTCCACTCCCATGAATCTTTCATGAATAAGAGTGAAGTAAGCAGAACTCCAACCAGAGATGCTAAAAGGACACTTGTCTAAGCAAAATCAACACATCTCACACCATTTACTAGAGACTGTTTTAGTATTTGCTAGTCTCTCCCTCCTTCTGGGATAAAAAGATTCCTTACTTGTAATTATTTACCAAAATTTTTTCCATATATATTTATATTGCAAGCATCCCTACTTGTAGCACTATCAGCCACAAAAATCTTTACCTGTGGTAGAATGCCCAGAATTCTACTCCATCCTGTTGCATATCTGTTGTCATAAAGCCTCAGTGAACGTTCTCCTTAGTTTCCAGAATCCTAAAGGATTAAGTGGCTCAGAAGAACCTTGAGTAGGCAGAGGCAGGAATTATATAAACAGATGAGGGATCTTTATATACAATTTCAAACAAAAACCTTGCCTCTCTCTTTACATGCTTGTCTAGATGAGTCATAGGTGACTACATAAGAAACATCCAAATATAGCTGCTGTAATAAAGAATGAATTCTAAAAGGCTACATTTCCAAAGGCAGCAGTACAGCAGGTATTTTCAATATATATACAATGTTAGGTATATAAAAAGAAATCCAAACAGAAGATTTCAGTCACTTCAACTGTAGTAGAATATACTAGTAGTAACATCGGCAGTTCTGTGTTACCATTTCTAAAATGTTTTATGCAGTTCTCTGGTGAGATAATCCACATCAGAATAAATTACTATTTTGACTTCTCAGCTAGGCATAATCAAAAGCTTTTGTCCCAGTAACAAAAAAGTGACAATATCTTTGTAATATCTAAGGCACACAGAACAGCTTCAGACACAGAATAGCATGGTTAAAATAAAAAAAAAAGGAAGAAAAAAATAAAAAGGCAAGTAGATTCATATTCTGACCACTGAAACTCAGAAACCATCTTAGAGGCTCCAACTTCTCTTCCATGTAAGGACACAAGTCACACACAATCGAAGCATCATTTTTAAAAAGAAGCAGAAGTAGGAACAATCTCCTATTTATAAACATAACAAAATAAAAGATCTTGTGTGCAATGCAAGTATTTTTGTCAGATTGACCTTAGTTGTGCAATACCTAAAAATCACATTCCTCCAAGACATAATTCAAAATTTTAGTAAAAATGCTTGCTAAGGATGAAGTTATATTCTTGTATTGGGTTGGCCTGGCCGGACTTCGGCGGCAGCGGGGCGGGAACTGCAGGGTGGCTTCTGCAAGAAACTGCTAGAAGCTTCCCGAGTTTGTTAGAGCCAATGCCAGCTGGCTCCAAAGAGGGACCCACTGCTGCACCAAGGCTGAGTCTATCAGGAAAGTGATAGGAGAGGAACACCTCTGTGAAAACATATTTAAGAAGAGGTGAAAAGAACTGCACTACTACAGCTGGCAGAGAGATGGATGAGTGAGAATTTGTGAAGACACCAAGGTCAGTGAAGAAGGAGAGGGGGGAGGATGTGCTCTAGGAGGCAGAGCAGAGAGTCCCCCAGGTCATGGTGCAGACCATGGTGAAGCGGGTTGTTCATGGGCAGGGTGTAGATGTCCACTGCGAGGACCACCGTGTAGATGTCCACTGTGTAAGGACTCCATACCATGTGGGTGGATGCCTGAAGGGGGCTGCAGCCCGTGGGAAGCCCACATTGGAGAAGGTCGCCGCTGGAACCTGCAGCCCATGGAAGAGTGAATGCCCACGCTGGAGCAGGTTGGCTGGTGGGACTTTTGAGATGCTGCGGGGGACTCACACTGGAGCAGTTTCCCTGAAGGACTGCACCTCAGACTCACGAGGGGTGGGTTGCCCCTTGTGAGGTGTCTCACGTTGGGCAGTTTGTGATGAATTGCCCCTCATGGGACGACTCACGCCAGAGAAGAGAGCGTGAAGCTTGTCTCCCGTGAGAGGGACCTCACAATGACCCCGGGGAAGAGTGAAGAGTCCTCCTCCGGAGTGAAGAAGCAGTGGAACCAAAGTCGGAGCAATGCCCTATGACTCCCCACATATAATCAGGAGATTCTCTCACCTGGCCTGGCCAAACTAAAAGTAATTTTTCATATGACTGTCAAGATAATAGAAGGCAAAGAATTCTCTGAGAGAAGACACCTTCAATAAAATACATCTGAAGGAGTTCCTGATAAAAGACATACTGTAGAGCGCAAGATGACTTTGTTAACAGTAACCAAGGATTAACCTTTTCCCACTTGAGATGTAGACTCTCAAGCGTGTTTTCTCTCACTGACATGGTAACTCAGGATAGTTCAGTTCCCCACCTCAACTACATCAATCTTTGCATGGGTGCCAATGTGACGATCAGCTGTGGATCTCAGATTTCAGACAACAGCATCTGCATTTCATGAGCAAGGTTAATAATGAACAAAACAGGACATTGCATATGTATGCATATGTATCAGTGCAAGTTTTATTAACCAACTCTGCAGTGCATTTCTTTGAGCTTCACTCCCTAGCACGGTTCCATCACATGGGTTCTCCATTTTATTAACACTGGTGTCCCAGAGCTCCCATCATGGTAATGCTACACTTGCACTAACGCCAAAGCTTCAACTGCTCAGTGGTGCACCTGATGGATCCACACCTGCTTTTCCCCTCGTAGCAGATGCCCATTAATAACGATCTGGAAGACTGAACTATGTGAGAAGATAGCCAACCAAGGATGTTACCTACTTCCTGCAAGCATTTAGGATTTCTCTGATATAATGCTGTGCTGACAAAAAAATGTGAGAAATTATGTACACATACATACTTTCAGCCTACTATATATCATAGAAATAAGAGCTGCTATAAAGAACACTGGAGGAACATTCTCATTGAAACATTCTGTTACTTCATAAACATAAAAGAATGAACACTCAAAACTGATCTTAAAAACAAAATGTTCTCACTAGTCTGGAAATCAAACGTAGCAGTGAAAAGTTCACGTGCTGAGATTAGATTTCCTGGAATTCATTATAACATTTACACAATCAAGCAGATTTGAAGTAAATCACGTGCAGAAAAAAACAAGTTTTTTTTTCCTCTTCTAGAAAACCAACATATTATAGAGTTAGGTAGATTACAGTGTCCTATTTCTCTTTTGGTAGGCTATAATTGCTGCCAATTCCTCACATTACACAAAGCCTGAAAAGTTGAATCTACACTGAAACAACCTACCAAAAATCAAATACCCTCTGAAGTATAAGTCCTAATCAATACAGGGTAGCAGGGCTTTGCAGGTCAAGAAATATGCATCAGTGTCTTTACTAGAGCTATGGAATCAGTTCTACTGAGGCCACCACCTTTAACTTCAATGATTAGGTCAAGTTCTCTCATACATGGGATGTGGTAAAATATTGTCCACAAATTCTTACAAGAAAACCAAATGGCCAAAGGATACGACTACTTGAAATGCTGTCAGGATTCAAGCACCTAAGGTCACTATCTGACAGATAAGCAAAACCTCCCTTACACAAGCAGATACTCTTCTGATCAAGAAAAAAGCTTTTTCAGGGAGATAATCAGCTCCAAAGAAGGTGACACGACAACAGCTAGGAGTTTGGCTTATGCTTTCATGTTTCCAATCCTGTGCTGGTATGTGCAACTTTCTTTCTACTGTCAGTATGAAGTATGACCAACCCCACTCAAAAGTCAATCTATGCATCTTAAGAAATCCAAGAACTTTACAACCAATTCCTTCTGCAGGAGATTTACAATCTCTAAGGACTCCTCTCAAACATCTGGAAGTAGCTGACAGAGTATATATACCCAGAGAGACACAGAAAGACACGTGCAGAATGGCAAATGCTAAACCAGCAGGGCACAGAAAAAAATAATCCAACTTCAAGACTATCACTAGTCTTCAGAGATCACACAACTGAATACAGCAGAGGCCTTAACTTACACCAAAGCATTCAAAGCATAGAATGTATAAATATTTACAAAAAGTCATACAACGCAATCTGAAACAGTTTAAGCTCATGACAAATGCAGCTTACTGTCTTCTCTGAATTTCATTTCACTGCATGGCATCAGCGATGGCTTTCAGGAGTATATAATCTGAGAACAGAACTAAGAATTATTTGAGTAAAGATACTCAAATAATGTTTGAAGTGCTGCTTCTCTCTGACTGCTCGGCCAAGCACAGATGACAGAAGATGAGACATTTCTTGATGTGTGATCTTATATATATAAGCCTGGAAATTAGTTTTTGCTGTAATACTAGAAAGAATCAAAACAGTCAGGAGAATTATACTAAGCATCCAAAGGACTCAGAAAAAAAAAAGTTTTTATTTAAAACTTGCTTTGTTTACAGCTTTCTGGTTACCTTAGACAATATTTACAAATAGCTTGCCAACCTAAGAAACACATGAACATTGCTATTATGTATATTTGAGAGAGAAAGTGAGTGCAAGAACAAATACTAACCTTCAGCTTGTGAGGCTGGTGATCGTGCCCACTTCTTAATGCAATTCAGGTGGAATACATGGTAACAATTCTGACAGCTCCACACCTGGGCTACTATTCGTACCACCTCACAGCATACCATGCACTCGTACTTCTCTGTGGTCAGCTGTTCAATCAATGATCCTGCAAATAAAATACATTACTTGTGCATGAAACACCAGCCAACCAAGAAATAAAATTCAAATGTAATTCCAAGTTTTCACTTAAATTAGAATTTACTCTTCCTGGGTGGCTATAAGCAAGATATTAGCTTACTCCTAGAAGATTCCAGTTTGATCCTTGGTATGCATTTCTCTAATTTCAGAGGGAGCATGCAATTCCTATAATAATTGTTGTTGATGAATTGCAATCATTTTGATTAGTTAATTAGTTAATAGTTTTAAGTTTAGCAGAAATTGGAGATTTTACTCATCATTTTATATGGGAAATTTTAAAAAAAAAAAACCCACAAAAAACTCCACATCAAAAAACTCAACAAACCTTTGCATGAGGTTTAAACTCAAAAGCTTAAAGCTCTTAACTACATAAGTTTGAGCCAAAATTAAATTCCATCCCATCCTCAAGGATTCCTGTAAGACCACACAACAAACACTAACAGTGAAGTACCTGGATTATGGAAATAAGCCCCTCAAACTGACTTCATTGGGAGTGGAATTACTGGGAAAGACCAGTCAAAGTACCAGGGTCTTTTGAGCCATATGAAAGAATGCAAAAAAGTACTTTGAAAACAAAGCAAGAATCCTACATAAAAGACCAAACAGCCTGAAAACAGTCAGATGTGAAACCATAACAACAGCACCACGTAACTTCAGTTCTGTCACATTAACTCTCCCATCAAGGTAAGGCTACCAAATATACTTTAGAAATGCTGTTTATGCCTATGGAATTTTATAATATCTTAATTCTGAGTATAAAGTGTAAAGACATACAATTTTTAGACAGTACCAAAACAAGGGAAGTTGCAACTCATAACGAAGGCAAAAAAAAAAGAAAAAAAGAAAAATTACTATCAATTCAAACTGTGCTTGTACCACACATAACTGAAAGCAAGGCCGTGGATGACTAGAAACTTGAAAGCGTTAACATTGTTTGCCTTCCTTAATAGGTTGTAAGCACTTTCAAGCTTCTTTTCCAGACCTCCTGCATCAAGCACCACAAGATACAAAATTAACAGTTGTTTCTGCTTTTGATACCCCATAAATATTACCTACTGCAAAGAAAGCATGCTCACCTAAAACTTACTACTTTTCTCAGGAAGACTACAGCTATACTGTACTCAAAAAGGATAGTTGTCCCATAAATAGTTAAAATGCACAGATTCAAGTCCCTTGAAAACAGTAGCAGATAACATTTTCAAAATAGTTCCCAACTAAAGCATACAAATACAGACAGTCATTTGGGACAGGGGAGTTCCTTAAGTTCCCTATAACATATGATGATTTCATTTAATATAGTACTGCGAGAAACACTGAGGTATTATCTTTAAATTTATGATTCAAGTAGAAACTACAAGCATGAAAGTTAATGTATTTAAGTTGGAAAGGATCAAGAAGGCTATTGAACCTCAAGCTTCTCCTAATGGAATACAGTTCCTGACTAGAGCTATCTGGTATTCTTTTGCTGAGAAGCAAAACTTTCAGAAGATTCAATATCCCAGTTAAGATAACAGGAACTAATCTACCCATCTCTGTCATTCTGGGCAGCAGAAGATCAGGTTAGGATGCTTTCTAAAAACCAATTACATATAATTCTTAGTGTTTGTTCAACTGGAAAGGCAAAAAGAAGAAAAAGAGAAAAAAAAAAAAGGAAAAAATTTTACTGTCTCCGAAAGGACTTCTGCTGGGTGCTATGAATAACATGAAACTATTTTCTCAGCGCACAGTTAAGCTTATGTAAAACAGTAAGAAAAAGCTACCCAGGTTGTCTAGAAATCAGTAACACGGTGCCGAAGAGATTCAGCTGAGTTTGATTTGGCATGATCCTGCTCTGGCGGGGGGTTGGACTAGATGATCTTTCAAGGTCCCTTCAAACCCCTAACATTCTGTGATTCTGTGACTTAACATTTTCAGTCCCTAATGGTATAAGTTAGAACAAAACTCATTCAGGCAGTCAAAACCTGGGGATCTGCTTTATACCGCCAGTGACACATTTCTATTCTCAACTTCCAAAAATAGTATCCAGAGACTTTCTCTATTTCTAATTACCTTTGGATACTACTGTTGCAAAAAAAAAAACGGAGCAAAAAGTCCAGTTAGGAGCAGCATATAGTTCCTCTATCTGGCATTTTACATCATTTTGCATTATTGCAAGGATAAAAGTAAAAAGTCCCAAGTATAGCTAGAAATTAATCTCACTTCTGCTGTAAAAGACAACGAGAAATCTTTCTATAAATACATTATCACCAAAAGAAAGACCGGGGAGAGCCTCCATCCTCTATTAGATGCAGGAGGAAACATGGTGACTAAGGATGATGAAAAGGCTGATGATTTTAATGCTGCCTTCGCTTCAGTCTTTAGTAATAGGACCAGTTGTATTCTGGCAATCCAGCCCCCTGAGTTAAAAAACAGAGACTGGGAGCAGAATGATCCCCCCACAATTCAGGAAGAGATCATCAGTGACCTGCTGCTCCACACAGACATACACAAGTCTATGGGACTAGATAGAACCCACCCAATAATTCTGAGAGAGCTGGCAGAGGTGCTCACCAAGCCAATTTCCATAATTTTTCAGCAGTCCTGGCTGACCTGGGAGGTCTCAGCAAATTGGAAGTTAGTCAATGTGATGGCCATCTACAATAAGGGCTGGAAGGAGGATCCAGGAAACCACAGCCCTGTCAGTTTGACTTTGATGCCAGGGATGCTGATGGAGATCATCCTGAGTACCATCACGCAGTACATGCAGGATAATTAGATGATCAGGCTCAGTCAGCATGGGTTTATGAAAGGCAGGTCCTCCTTTACTAACCTGATCTTCTACAACATGGTCACTCAGTGGATGAGGGAAAGGCTGAAGATGTTGTCTTTCTGGACTTCAGTAAAGGCTTTGACACAGTTTCCCACAGCATTCTCCTAGAGAAGCCGGCTACTCCTGGCTTGTATGGGTATACAGTTTGCTGGGTAAAAAAAAGGCTGTACGTCTGGGCCCAAAGAGTGGTGATAAAGGAAGTTAAATCCAATTGGCGGCTGGTCACACATGGTGTTCCTTGTGGCTCAGTATTAGGGCCAGTTCTGTTCAGTATCTTTATCCATGATCCAGACAAGGTGATCAAGTGCACCATTAGTACGTTTGTGGATGACACCAAGCTGGGCTGGAACTGTCAATCTCCTTGAGGGCAGAGAGGCTCTGCAGAGAGATCTTGGCAGACTTCATTGATGGGCCAAGACCAGTTTTTTGAGTTTCAGTAAGGCTAAATACCAGGTTCTGCACTTTTGGCCACAACAACCTCCAGTAAAGCTACAGGCTTGGTTGGGGAGGAGTGGCTGGAGAGATGCTCAGCAGAGAGGGACCGGGGGGGTTGACGGATAGCCGACTGAATATGAGCCACCAGTGTGCCCAGGTGGCCAAGAAGGCCAATGGCATCCCCACCTGTATCAGGAATAGTGTGTCCAGTAGGACCAGGGAAGTGATCTTCCTCCAGTACTTGGCACTGGTGAGGCCGCATCTTGAGTAATGTGTTCAGTTTTGGGCTCCTCACTACCATAAGGACATTGAGGTACTAGAGCGTGTCCAAAGAACAACAACAAAGCTAGTCTAGAGCACATGTCATATGAGAAGGGGCTGAGAGAACTGAGGATTTTTAGTCTGCAGAAAAGAAGGCTTAGAGGAGGCCTTATCACTCTCTACAACTACCTTAAAAGAGGTTGTAGAGAGGTGGAGATCGCTCTCTTTTCCCAAGTAACAAGTGATACAGAAAGAAGAAATGGCCTCATGTTGCACTAAGGGCAGTTTAGAATGGATACTATGAAGACTTTGTTTTCTGAAAGGGTTATCATGCATTGGAACAGGTTGCCCAGGCCAGCGGTGGAGTGCCCATCCCTGGAGGTATTTAAGAGTTGTGTAGACATAGTGCTTAGCGATATGGTTTTGTCGAGGACTTGTCAGAGTTAGGTTAATAATTCGACTTGAAGATCTTAAAGGTCTTTTCCAATCTGGGCAACTCTGTGATTCTGTGATTTTCCTACTTCAACACAAAATATGAGAGTACTTGTTCAGTAAAAATCAGTTTTAGGATTGTCGCTAATAAGTTCCACTGTTAGAATGCTCAGAATTTTACTCCCTGCTACTGCAGCACACGTTTAAACCCTCTGCCTAACCAAGCTATCATTTATAGTCTGGTAGCAAAACAAAAAAAACCTTGAGAAAAAATTTGTTCCTCCCTAGTAACCTTACAGGATACCTCCCCACTCAGAAACTACACATTTACTTTTAATTCTACCTCTGAAACTGATACTGATCTAATATAAAACAGTAAGCCTCTTCGGCTAGTCAAATGTGAAAGCAGTTTAAATTATACAAGATCATACCTTTAATAGAGGGGTATAGAAAGCTTACCTGTATGAGTTTCTTTGTTCTTTGGTACATCGCTTTGCTTTTTCCAGTACTGGGTCCAACTGAAATGAAGTGCAGGTGCCTGATCTCCCTTTAGCAGGAACTTTCTTCCGTTACATCTGACAGAATCAGACAACTGATGCCTGACTTCACTGGCCGAGTTTTCACCACTTTTGCGAACACAGAGTTCTCTCTTCCTCTCATTTTTATCTTTTGGAGTATATGCAAGAGAAGACTTCTTACCTACTTTTGTATTTTTACTATGGTGAGAATCATGTCTTTTCTGACACTCTTTATCTACAGGGGGTTTATTCCACATAGGCTTCCGGACATATCTTTTGTTTACATAACTGTAGCCTTTCTGCTCATCCCCACTACCAACAGGTGCATCACAGAAAGCCTTTCCAACAGATGATTCTGAAGAGTCAGAATGAGTCAAATCCAAAGATGGAGCATTTTCAAAGAGTTCTACTTTCTGTTTTGAGCTCAGTCTCTTTTCCCGGTCATGTACGTGCTTTCCTTTCTCCCTGAAACCTCTTCCAGATATATGCATTGGATGAGTTTTCTTTGGCTTTGCTCCTCTGCTATCTGCATTCGGTATCTCCCTGTCACTCTCCGAGGAGACAAAGTCATTGTATCCTCTAGGAGGTGCTCTTCTTCCAGTTACTATTACAGTGTCTGAAATTCCTGGATCTGCAGCAGTATCGGCAGTACTTTGCTTTGTCTTACTTTTGGTACCTGTGCTATCATTTCTCGATCTGTGCCATCTCTGGCTTTGGAAGTTACGATTCTTCACACTTTTACTGGTACCAAAATATTGGTGGAAGTCTTCAGAATTCCCATACTGACTTTCTGGATTACAAAAACCATGATGTTTTGTGGAAGAGCTTTCATAATCTGTACCTCTTTCAGAAGACAGACTAGAAAATGGTAAATTACTTCTATTCCGATTACTTTTAGAGTCCTTCCTATCTTTATTTATCCAGTTTACATCTGTAGGTTGTCTTTCTCCTGGAATGGAATCAGCAGCATCAGGACAAAAATTCAGCTCACCTAAAAAGTGAAAAAATAAACACACACATATAAGACTATTAAATACTAAACATTTTTTTTCAGCAAAACTACCACACATGCAAAGGCCCCGAAGTTCAATCAATCTCAAACTTGATAGACCAACTGCAAACAAATTTCCAGAAACCAGAATTGATTCATACACTGCTTCATGAAAGCTACCTTCTCTTGTCATCTTTAGACAAAGACTGTGATGATTCAGGGTGAAGAAAAACATCTCAAAAAGTACTGTACCAATACAACACATGCAACTGTGATAAGCAGTGTTTAACATAGCCTGTTTTTCCTAGCATGTTCATATACACACCCACTTGAAGAAAAACAGGTCCTTCATAGAATGGCTACATCTGAGATTTTAGTACTACACAGAACTTTGAATATAAATTAAAATCCATGAGCCAATAATAGCAATAGTATATGCTTGCATGAACTCCAATTACACAAACTCAGTATATCCCAGTGGGTAGGAAATCAAGAAAGAGGGCCAGGAAACCGATATGGTTAAAGGGGAACTGCTGGGCAAACTCAAGTGGAAGAAGAGTTTATAAATCACGGAAGGAGGGGCTGGCCACTTGGGAGGAATGTAAGACTGTGGTCAGAAAATGTAGCGAGGCAACTAGGAAAGCTAAGGCCTCCTTGGAATTAAAACTTGAAAGGGAGGTCAAGGACAACAGAAAGGGGTTCTTCAAATACATTGCTGACAGAACTAACTCTAGTGGCAATGTAGGCGCTCTGGCGAATGAGGTGGGTGCCCTGGTGACAGCAGATACAAAGAAAGCAGAGTTACTGAATGCCTTCTTTACTTCTGTCTATACTGCTGGAGACTGTCCTCAGGAGCCCCAGACCGCTGAGGGCCCAGAGGAAGTCAGGAGAAAAGAGGAGTTTCTCTTGGTTGATGAGGACTGGGTTAGGGATTAGTTAGGCTACCAGAACACCCATAAATCCATGGGTCCTGATGGGATGCTGGCAGAAGTCATTGCTAGGCCACTCTCCATCATCTTCGGTAAGTCGTGGGCAACAGAAGAGGTGTCTGAGGACTGGAGGAAAGAAAATGTCGCTCTAGTCTTCAAAAAGGGCAAGATGGAGGACTCGGGTAGCTACAGACTGGTCAGCCTCACCTCCATCCCTGGAAGGGGATGGAACATCTTAATCTCAGTGCTGTCTCTGGGCAGTCAGCGTGGTTTTACCAAGGGGAAGTCATGTTTGACCAACCTGACAGCCTTTTATGAGGATATAACCAGGTGGATAGGTGATGGTTGTGCAGTGGATGTGGCTTTCAGTAAAGCATTTGACACTGTCTCCCACAGCATCCTCTCATCTTAACTGAAGAAGAGTAGTCTGGATGATTGGTTAGTGAGGTGGACTGCAATCTCGTTGAAGGAACGAAGTCAGTGAGTTGTGATCAATGGGACAGAGTCTAGTTGGAGGCCTGTGTCTAGTGGAGTCCCTCAGGAGTTACTACTGGGACCAGTACTATTCAATATACTCATCAACGACCCGACTGAAGGAACAGAGTGCACTGTCAGCAAGTTTGCTGATGACACAAAACTGGGAGGAGTGGCTGACACACCAGAAGGCTGTGCTGCCATTCAGTGAGACCTAGACAGGCTGGCGGGTTGGACAGGGAGAAATTTAATGAAATAAAACAAGGGCAAGTGTGGAGTCTTGCATCTGGGAAAGAACAAACCCAAGTACAGGCTGGGGACTGACCCGTTGGAGAGCAGTGTAGGGGAAAAGGACCTGGGGTCCTGGTGGACAGCAGGATGACCATGAGCCAGCAATGTGCCTTTGTGGCCAAGAAGACCAATGGCATCCTGGGGTGTATTAGAAGGGGTGTGGTTAGTAGTTCAAGAGAGGCTCTCCTCCTCCTCTCCTCTGCCCTGGTGAGGCCACATCTGAAATACAGTGTCCAGTTCTGGGCCCCTCAATTCAAGAAGGACAGGGAACTGCTTGAGAGAGTCCAGTGCAGAGCCACAAAGATGATGAAGGGAGTGGAACATCTTCCTTAGGAGGAAAGGCTGAAGAAGCTCAGCATGGAGGAGACTGAGGGGTAATCTCATTGTTTATAAATATATAAACCGTGTCAGAAGGATGGAGCCAGGTTCTTCTCAGTGATGTCCAACGAAAGGACAAGGGGCAACAGGTACAAGCTGGACCATAGGAGGTTCCACAAAAGCATTAGGAAAAGCTTTTTCACTGTGAGGGTGACAGAGCACTGGAACACGCTGCCCAGAGAGGTTGTGGAATCTTCTCTGAAGACATTCAAAACCCAGCTGCATGCGTTCCTGTGTGACCTATTCTAGGTGATCCTGCTCTGGCCAGGGGGTTGGAATAGATGACCTTTTGAGGTCCCTTCCAACCCCTAACATTCTGCGATGCACTGTTCTACATATACTAAATGGTAGAGGTACTACTTAGGGCAGCTTTGCAAAATAATTTTTCTATTATATGGCCATCAACATGAGCCATGCTTCTACTTGAGAGGTCTCTTGTCATTTTTAGGATAAAAGGAAGATATGCATGATAGAAATCCTCTGTTGCTCAATTTATCAGTGGATAAAGAACTGGCTCGACAGCCAGGTGGGCTGTCAATGGGTCCATGTCCAAGTGGAAGCCAGTGACAAGTGGACTTCCTCAGTGATCAGACTGGGATCAGTCTTGTTTAACATCTTCATCAGCGACATGGACAGTGGCATTGATTGGACCCTCAGCAAGTCTGCCGACAACACCAAGCTGTATGTGGAGGCTGACACCCTGGATGTAGGGATGCCATCCAGAGGGACCTTACCAGCCGGAGAGGTGGGCCCATGCCAACTTCATGAAGTTCAACAAGACCAAGTGCAAGGTCCTCCATCTGAGTCGGGGCAATCTCAAGCACTGATATAGGCTGGGCAGTGACTGGCTTGAGAGCAGCCCTGAAGAAAAGGAC
>NW_009693985.1:0-1295 GCF_000703405.1 Apaloderma vittatum | reverse complement strand
GGGGGTACTGGTGGACGAGAAGCCCTACATGAGCCACCAGTGTGCACTTGCAGCCCAGAAAGCCAGTCGTGTCCCAGGCTGCATCAAAAGGTGCGTGGCCAGCAGGTCAAGGGAGGTGATTCTCCTCCTCCACACTTGTGAGGCCCCATCTGGAGTAGTGTCCAGTTCTGGAGCCCACAACACAAGAAAGATATGGACATGCTGAAGTGTGTCCAGAGAAGGGCCACAAGGATGATCAGAGGGCTGGAGCACCTCTCCTATGAAGACAGACTGAGAGAGTTAGGGTTGTTGAGACCACAGAAGAGAAGGCTCCGAGGAGACCTTATTGTTGCCTTCCAGTATCTTAAGGGGGTCTACAAGGAAGCCGGGGAGGGGCTTTTTAGGATGTCGGGTAGTGATAGCACTAGAGGGAATGGATTAAAGCTAGAGATGGATCAGTTCAGACTGGATATTAGGAAGAAGTTCTTCACCATGAGGGTGGTGAGACACTGGAAGAGGTTGCCCAGAGAAGTGGTGGAAGCCCCATCACTGGAAGGTTTTTAAGGACTGGCTCCATGGGGCTCTGAGCAGCCTAATGTTCCTGCCCATGGCAGGGGGGGTGGAACTAGATGATCTTTAAGGTCCCTTCCAACTCTGACAACTCTATGATTCTATAATTTCATATCACATCATCCTAGTGAGGCCTGCCTGCAAGAGGAATTAACAGGTGACTATCAGGGACAGTTTAATGGAGTGTGGCAGATTGCTTAAGTCTCACATGGTAGTGTAAAAAACAGAAGACTGGATGTAGCATTTATTTTACAGGCTAGGTAAGCTACCTCTAATGGCAGGACAGATGCAGTTTACTCCTGGTTCAGGCTAATACAAAGAAAGACTCAAGCACTTGGGCTATGAACATAAGAGACTCTCCAAACGGCTAATGCTATCTGTGTCTCTCAACTACCTATTATTTTAACTTACCAATAAAGACTGTGTAAGCTAACATTTTGAAGGGAAATACAAGCCAGAACGCTTCAAAGCACTAACACATTATTTTCAGTAAATTTCCTTTACTTTCAAATGACAGAGGTTTTGGTAAACCCGTAGAAATGAGGGATTTGTTGGCCAAAGAAAGAGATAAAACATACTACCTTGTGGAAGTGAAGCTTTAAGCTTACTATAAGTTGGCAATTTAAAACTACACTTAAGGATGTTCTACACTTAAGGATGATCTTGAGAGAGCTGGCGGGGGTGCTCACCAGGTCACTCTTCTTCATTTATCAGGAGTCCTGGCTGACTGCAGAGGTCCCAGCTGA
>NW_009693984.1:5570-10980 GCF_000703405.1 Apaloderma vittatum | reverse complement strand
GGCAGTGCCGGTTGGGAAGCCGGCCAAGGGAATGCGTTGGGTGGTTGAAATAGTTAAAAAAAATACGAAGAAAGAAGGGAAGAGCACATTCCTGGCATCCGGGAGCGCGTGTCGGCCTGGTACGGCTTGCACGATGGAGGCGGGGGGGGGGGTATGGTGATGGATCTGGGCTTCAAAAAAAGCAAAAAAAACCAACTCGGAAAGAGAGGTCCTTCGGCACAGCCCTGGGGCTTAGCTTTGGCTTCGGGGGGTTTTGGACCCATTGCCCTGGGAAGCGAAGCTCTTGTGTAAGGTGGTGGAAGGCTCTTGCGTTCAGGTAAGGGTTTGCATGCCCCCAATTTGCAGAAAATGAACTGCGGGTTGATAGATTTAAACGTTGGGTTCATTGCAAGCAGGAGAGGCTTCAGTTCCCCATGCAAATATGCAAGAGGGAATGTTTTCTACCAAGGTTTTTACCAACATCCAGTTGAACTTGTGTTGGTGGTGAGCTTCACAAAATCGAAAACCTCCCTCTTAGGGAAATCTTGTTGTTTGGGCCTTTTTTTTTTTCCTCGGTTTGTTTGTGTAGGTGGGTGTTTTTATGTTGTCGTTTGTTTTTTTCATTCCAGATGCGATACCGTCTTGAGCTAATCTATACAGAGGAAATAGTGAGGTCGTTTGTTGCCGTTGCTTTCTTACCCCGGTCAGCTCAGTTTGATGACATTGCTGGGCTGAGCAAACAACTGCAGCAGAGTAAACACTTCCCTCTTGGGCAGAGTTAGGTCTGGTGCTGCTGAGCTAGACTAAGATTTCAAGATTGTTGTTGTTTCCGAGGTTAGGGAATAGGGGTTAGCTTTTTCCCACTGTTTTGTGAGTGTTTGGAGAGGTTTTGTGCAGTGAAACATTAACATAGATAGAATACTAGACGTGTTTTTGCATCAGTTTTCCCATATATAAAATGGGAGATGTAAGTCCTGTCTTAGTTTACTGTAAATCATAAGTGTATGTATGTATATGTAGAGTTCTTCGAAGCGCCACTCTGTGCTTGCCTTCACCATATGTTCTCCTAGGTGTAGCTTGGTACTGGGAGGTTGCAAAGAGGGGAAGAACCATTTGAAAATGAAAGCAAAAAAAAACCCAGTTTTGTTTTGCTTGGCAAAACAGGATGTGCTGGGGAACAAGGCCAAAAACCCTGTTACTGGTACAGGCTGCCTGTGAAGCAGCCGTTGGTGCTGGGTCGCGAGGGCAGCTTGCAAGGAAAGGTGGAAGGATGTTCTAAGATGCCTCTTTAAATTCAGGATCATTTGTTGTGGCCTTGTGTGAGGATATTTGTCGCCAAATTAATAGCAATGCATTGAGATCTTGCCTGTTTAACTGGGAGAGCTGTGATTTAGTTAGTTAGTTATTCAGACTTTTAGTGCTGTTATTTTTCCTCATGATTTTTCTAGGGGTCTTCCCAAAATAGAGTGTAATTTTCAAAGCTGTGGCGTCCTGGTTTCAGCTGGGATAGAATTAATTTTCATCCTAGTAGCTGTGTTTTGGATTTAGGATGATGATGGTAATGTTGATAACACTCTGATGTTTAAGTTGTTGGTGGGTGATGTTTACACTAAGTCAGAGATTTTTCACCTTCTCACACTGGGAGGCTGAGGGGAAGAGGGGGCATGAGGAGCTGGGAGGGGTCACAGACAGAACAACTCACCCAAACTGGCCAAAGAGATATTGCATACCACGGGGCTTTATACCTCCATACCTCTTGGAGCCAGCGTGCTTTTGTTGGGCAAGAACTCATGAGAGCTGGGAGATTTCCGGACGGGAAAATGTGAATTATTTGGAGGCTGATGAAATGCATTTAGTTGTCACTCAGTCACAGTTTAGGTGTGTTGTTGGGCTGCTTCTCTCTCCCTGCCTGTTGCCAGTTGGTAATTTCTGCCTGTTAGGTTAATGGGGAGAAAGGAAAGATTTATTCATCTGCTTGGTGGGAATGAGGAATGCACAGTCTTTAAAGTCAGATTTCCTGTAAGTAAGAGGATGCTCATTTTTCACCTCTGTTTTAATTTAGCTGTGGGGCTCCCCAGGTTGCTATACTTCATTCATTGCTTGCATTATTGAAAACTACTGTGCCTTAAGAATAAAAAAATGTTATTCTGCCTCTGGGTGATGCTATAGGGATGGAAACCTCAAGGCTTAACCTTCAGTATTGACTTTTATCAATTAAAAAGTAGATGTTTTGCTTTTTCTGGATGATGTCATGCAGTTTCTCTTTAAAGTGTGTAAACCAGATGCAGACAGGACAGTTGAGCTCTTTGGGTTCCCTCTCAGAGTTATACGGTTTTCAGTGTTGCCAGCTTGAGATGTTCAGAAAGCACAGGCTGGCCTCTTGAGGCTGATAGCTGGCCAAAGGAGCGCAACATCTTTCAAGAAGGACGGATGGGTTTTTGTGGGTGACCTTTGTGTTTTCAAGCTTATCTGCTGAAGCAAGAGGAATCAAAACTTAGCCTTGTAAACCTCCCAAAACTGCCCAGCGTCTGAGGAGAATCTGTCTGAAGCAGTTCAGTGGGACACCAACCGTCACAATAATATAAAAATTGGCAGCGTGTGAAGGAAATGGGAATTTTGCCCACTGGCATCACACTAGGGGTTGGAGTTGATTGTTTCTGACTATCACAGAACGTTAGGGGTTGGAAACCTCAAAAGATCATCTAGTCCAGCCCCCCTGCCAGAGCAGGATCACCTACAGTAGGTCACACAGGAACACATCCAGGTGGGTTTTGAATATCTCTGGAGAGGGAGACTCCACACCCTCCCTGGGCAGCCTGTGCCGGTGCTCTGTCACCCTCACAGGGAAAAAGTTTTTTCTAGTGTTTTAGTGGATCCTCCTGTGTTCCAGCTTGCACCTGTTAACATGCTTCACTTTGCTGTATGGGAGCCTCAGAAGCCATATAAAAGTGAACCGAGTAGACCATCTTGTCTGTTTTGGTTTTTTGGGGTTTTTTTGTTTGTTTGTTTTTGTTTTCTTTGAAGGACAAGGCCTCAACAGTGCCCTGAGATGGGCCCTCTGGACGCTAGGGTGTCCTTGCACATTTGTGTGTTTCATGGACTCTATAGCTTAGGAGAAATCCCCAGTTGATGAGGGGAACCTGTCTTACTCTGCTGTGTTTGGCTGGGACAGAGTTAATTTTCTTCAGAGCGGCTCCTATGATGCTACATTTTAGATTTTTGGCCAAGGCAATGCTGATGGTGCTGTTTTTTCAGCAATGTTTGCACAGTGTCAAGGCCTTCGCAGTTTGTCACCGTTCCCCGCTACCCCTGAATAGATTTGAGGTGGGCAAGAGGTTGGGAGGGGACACAGCCAGACCCAAACTAACCAAAGGGATAGTCTGTGCCATGGAACGTCATGCTCAGCAATAAGAAGGGAGAGGAGGGGAATTTGAGGGAGATCTGCCATCCCCGCTCGGGACCTGGCTGGTCATGGGTCTGCCCTGTGGGAGGTGACGAGTGACTGCCTTTGCGTCATGTGTGGTTATTTTCTTTCTTTCTCCTTCCACTTCTTTTGCTTAGTTCAGGCTGAAAGAAGGTAGATTCAAATTAGATATTAGGAAGAAATTATTTTCTACGGGGGTGGTGAGACGCTGGAACAGAGAAGCTGTGGATGGCTCCTTCCTGGAAGTGTTCAAGGCCAGGCTGGATGGGGCTTTTGAGCAGCCTGGTCCAGCGGGAGGTGTCCCTGCCCATGCTGAGTTGTTGGAACTAGATGATTTTTAAGGCCCCTTCCAACCCAAACCATTCTGTGATTTCATGATTATTAAATGGGGATCAGCCCACAGCACTCACCACGACAAAGATCTCTCCTCAGTTACCTGCAGATGCAGTTGTAAACTTTACCTGTGCTGCTTAAGCCAGAGAGATAGATGTTTTTTGTTTAGTACTTGCCATACTCAGAGGATTTTATATAATACCTCTTCAGTTAGACTACTGGTTTTGAGTTTAAATTGTTTATACTTCAGAAAGATGAACTTTCTGGTGTTGTTGCTAAAGTCCACAACAGACAGCCCAGTATATTAAAATGACCTGACTGGGAAGTTCCAGTGCTGGGAAAGGATGGGAATTTGTGTTCTGCTGGTAATCCCGTTGCATGGAGCAGGGAGGGGATACTGGCTCCTCATCTGAAACAGGGAACTCGGTTCTGAAATTTCTCAGCACAGGACACGCTTGAAAGTCCTTTCAAAATGTATCTTGCAATTGGTGGTCTTTTGCTATGTTGTAGGGGAAAAAAAAAAGCCCTTAAACATCTTGTCAATACTTCTTGTTTGTCGTGGTACTTTAAGTAGATTTCAAGGAAAAGTAAAGTAAATATAGCCCTGGGTTAAATTTCTTCCTTCAGTAGAAGCATTGACTTCTTAAAGAAAATAGAAAAATAAATAAAGCTTGAAATTTGGTTTGGAAAACCATGGCTTCGTGTGTATTACTACATGAAGAAGCACCTGTGTAGCCGAACTGTTTTGGTGTTACTTTTGGCAAGGTTAATCTAGCATCAAAAGGTTAGCTAAAAGGTTGAAAACTGAAAGAATTTCAAAAATTGTGAGGAGACACTGCCAGGAAAGCTGACCCAAACTGGCCAAAGGGATATTCCATACCACAGGACATTATATTCAGTATATAAACTAGGGGAAAAGCTGGCCAAGGTGACCATTGCTCAGGACATTGGTTGGTGGGTAGTGAACAATTTTTTTTAATCATTATTTTCCCTTTTTTCTCCTGTTAAGCTGTTCTTACCTCAACCAATGAGTTTCTTTTACCTTTTCCTGCCAACTGAATTTTGTGTTTGAGTTGTATGGCTTCATGTATTTCTTAAGCATATGAGCTCTGCCTTTTCTCCTGGGTACTTCCTCCTACATTTAGTATGTGTGCACACATTTAGATAATTCAGAACCTTCATTTTAAAAATATAGTTTAAGACTTGAGGAGGAGAACTGGGGGGAGCGGGGGGAAGCATACCAGTGATAGATCTGGTTAGTTGAGGTCAGTTGAAGAATAAATGGGAAGCTAAGGTGTCAACAGCAAAGATGAGGCTCCCACCTGGGTTATATTTTACTATTCCAACTGCAGCAGAGAACGATGTGCTTTTTTCCTTCCTATTCAACTGTGCAAAAACTAAGGTGAAAACTGACTGGGATGGAGCTATTTTTCCTTCGTAGTAGTTAGAATAGCGCCGTGTTTGGGATTTGATAGGGGAATTGGTATGAGGAGAATGCTTGATAACCTACAGATGTTTGTAGTTGTTGCTAAGGAATCAAGGACTCTTTTGGCTTCACACTTCTTGCTGGTGTGCAAGTGTCCCAGGAGCTGGAGGGGAGTGTGGCCAGAGGGACAGAGCCAAATTAGCCAACAGATGTTCTGTATCAAGAGGTTCAAACCACAACTAAATTTT
>NW_009693984.1:0-5539 GCF_000703405.1 Apaloderma vittatum | reverse complement strand
GGGAAAGAAGTGTCTTATAAATCAAAGCTTTTGTTTATTTTGTTGTTGTCATTGTTTGCTTTTTTTTCCCCTCTTGATTAGCATGGATCCTATGGAATATGTGCAGTTTAAGAGACAAGATGGGAACCAGGATTTTAAAAATGGAAATTACTCTTTGGCCGTCAAAAAATACGATCAAGCTCTATATATGCTTAGGTGTTTAGTGCAATGGGAACCGTAAGTATTCTTGTCTTGTGGTTTACAGTTTGTAATTCAAGTCTGAAATTCGTGTGGTGTTACAGTTAACTCAGAACTGTATTTCTTGTCGTGACACCTGATTTTCTTGTATCTTTTGTCACAATCTTTAGTGTACTGGTTTTATAATTACAGCGAAGTTACATATATGTGGGAGGTTAGTGACTGTAACATGAATATTTTTATATAAGCATCCATTATAAATTACTGTAAATAAAGTTCAAATTAATTTTCCATAAACTGTGTTGGTTTCTGTTAAATTACTTGTTTCTTAGCTAATGTGCTGTGGATAAATCTTGCTGTGATTCTGCCATGTACTGATCACATCTGTGTTACACAAGTCATCTAATTATCTTTACAATTATTCGTGCAAGTTACTTTCTTCTTTTTTGGTGGCTTTTTAGTATTCTCGGATTTGTTAAAAAATAGCTGTTTAGCACAGGAATTCTTTGCATATTTCTTTCCAAATGTCAAGTGCTTGTTTTTGTCAGTTAACATCAGTTGCTAATGCTGTTAATGATTAAATAGTTTAGTACTATGTTGACTATTAAATATTCATTACTACCACGTATTAACACTGCTGTTAACTTAACACCAACTACTCAATTATTTTGACTATTAGCCATTTAGACTAAGTAGTAAAATTAGTCTGGAGCATATGCAGGGAGTAGGACTCTTTCTAAATCTTCATAGTGTATTCTTCCAGTGGGTTGGCTTTCTGCTGCAGAAGAGACCGTGATACCACTAAGGTGTTATTTAGGATGTCACTAAGAGATTTTGTAGCTGATGTTCAAATGATCTTTATTTTGTACAACTCCATTATTCTGATTTTGCGAGGTGGGTGATATGTAGTTGTTTAATAGTTGCTAACTATATATAACTATATGTTTTTTCAGGCAAAAATAGTTAAACTAAAAAAATGTGTTTTTAGGTGTTACAAGGACATGGCTGTGTTACACTGCAACAAATCAACTGCCTTGTACAGTCTCGGTAAATGGAGAGAAGCGATGTTGTCTGCCTATGAGAGCGTACGCTGGGATCCAGAGTATGTTAAGGTATTCAGATGTTTAAGCTGACAGGTTTTTTGCATGCCTTTTAAAAAAGAAATGTCAGTATTTACTTTAAAAGAAGGGTCAATATTTGGATTTTTTGTACTTTTGGGTTTATGGTCTGATAAGCTGATTTAGCAGTAATTCTGTACGTGAGCACCAGAAATACTGCTGTAATAGTAAGTTTTATTAAAGGAAGCAGCTCTGTTTTGTGTTGGGAGGTGCTGGGTCCCAGCAAGAGAAGCACCAATCCTGTAGAGAAAGATAAGTACTTTATTAATATCCTGGATGAAGTGATAGAAAGCAACAAAATCTTATGTCCCCATGTGATGCTGGAGACCTGGGACGGCGTAGGTCTCCAGTGAGGCCATGGCATGCTGTGCAGGTCCCATCCGTGGTTGAGGTTCACCTCTGTGTTCACTTAAAAAGTTTGGCTCAGGATAGAGATTCATCAGTCACAGAGAGCAATCAGGTCCGGGATGGACACTTGGCTTTGAAGGCTCCCTCGGGCAGCATGCCCTAATATTCTTTTCATATTAATTAGCACCAGTTCCTGGGAACAGTACGTCGCGATCGAGGTCATATCGTGTTTCCAGTGGACAGAACAATACGTTGCACATAACACTTGTGGTTAAGTACACACTCGTTAGATACACATTGACACAGCTACTCGTCTGTTAGGAGTAAGTAGTAGTTGCACAATATTTATGATACAGAGGCGCACACTTGGCTTGGCTTTTATGTACAATAAATAGTCTTCTGGGCTTACCACTGCAGGCTCCCAGACACTAGTAGAAGGACTACTAGTCCCGGAGACTAGTAGGAGGTACTTCATTTAGCCTTCATTTTGTGTGCTATTTGTTGCACACAAATAGCAATTTAACTTGCTATTAATAAATTACTGTGACTGAGTCAGTACAACCTAGTTCAGTGGTGAAAATAAACAGGTTCAGATGAAGAATGTATGTAGTGTGGTAAATACTATGAAATCGTAGAATCATAGAACGGCCTAGACTGGAAGGGACCTTAGAGATCATTTAATCCAACCTACCTGCCGCCAGGGACACCACCTCTCGACTAGATCAGGCAACACATGGGGACCGAACGGGAAATGCAGGGATGTGGGGACACAAACATATGTTCTGGACTTTATGGCAAATAAAAAAAAAATCATATCCAGAGAAGCGAGAAATACAGTTGCTAATAGTACCTTTTCCATCCTGTAGTTACTTTTCAAGTTTTGTATTCCAGGATTTATCGCGTTTAGTATCTGTGATGATATCAGTAGCACATTGTGAATTTAGAGGGACAATTATTGCACTTTTTTTGCATCTATGTGTAAGAAGCTGTAAAAAAAATAAATTAGTACTGTATGTTATTTTTATAGTGTAATTAGAGAATTTAGGAAAAGTAACATTTTGTTTTGTAGTAAAGTTCTCTGAATATTTTCCTAACAACAGTCTTTTTTGTTCTCTTTTTTTTTTTTTCCTCAGGCGTATTATAGAGCTGGCCACTCACTGATCATGTTATCAAATTCTTATGAGGCGATTTCTATGTTTCATAAAGGTTTGCTTCTCCTGAATGCTTCTACAGATCAAACCCAAGTTGCTGATTTTGTAGCAGGAATCTTCATAAGTGTCAATGGTAAACTCAATTAAGAGCTTAATTCTTCTAACAACCTTTCGGTAGTGACGACAGCACATGTCCTCGGTAGGATATACTCCGTGAGATCATTCACTTCGTCCTCGGTGCCTCAGGTCTGTTGGAAGATGGTGAATGTGTTGAGGATGTGGTGAACTTGGTCCAGTTTCTATACAGCAGATGCCAGCAATCCCAAAACACTCTGAAAGGGAGCATGTTTTCTCATGAGAACATGTCAATTGTGGAATAGTTAGGTCAAAATTCACAGTCAGGGAGACAAGATTTGGAGATTTGGAGCTTCAGACCCCTGAGACTTTAGTGTTTGTTGGGATTTTTTTTGTTTAGTTGTTTTGTCTATGCCACTTTGCTTTTCTTTTAGCTGGGTTGATTTGAAAATAATTAGAAGATACTCAGCTTAAACTTGAGTCCATGGTGCAATGTATCGCCATGTGGGGGACTTCCCTCAGCTAGTAATGGACAGCAATTGAAAGAGGGAATTTGGCTTCTCTCTGGGTTCTGCTTTTTTTTTTGAGCAATGTCCACACACTGTGTATCTGGCCACACCGTAGAATCATAGAATGGCCTAGGCTGGAAGGGACCTTAGAGATCATCTAGTCCAACCTCCCTGTCATGGGCAGGGACACCACCTCTCGACTAGACCAGGCAACACATGGGGAACATGCGACCTCGGTGTCGGTCATTGTTGTCAACACGGCACTCAAACCACTGAGCTAACCGGCCTGGTGCCGCTAACATCTCCTCTACTTGCTTTTTGTGTCCGATACCAGGCTTCATCTGATGTGTCCTGTAGATGTGCCAGGACATTTTTGGGATG
Source organism: Apaloderma vittatum (assembly GCF_000703405.1). Lineage (NCBI taxonomy): Eukaryota > Metazoa > Chordata > Aves > Trogoniformes > Trogonidae > Apaloderma > Apaloderma vittatum. The sequence continues at coordinate 1,780 of NW_009693984.1, read as the reverse complement.
TACCTCTGCTGCATTTACTTGATTTACTTGTAGTCCTGTGTTAATAATTGTCTTTAGCAGCATCCGAGGCCACAAGTGGAAGAACCACCAGGTTCACCATGTCTTGAGGCTTAGAGGTGTTTCTTGAGAGCCAGGATGATTTTTATTTTTTTTGTTTGTTTGTTTCTGTTTGGTTTAATGAAAACTGCCTGCTGATAACAAGCTGTATCTGTTGAGTGGCCATGGGTATTTAAGGCCCTGTTTGGCATTTTCCTGGGTATTAATCAGTGCTAAAATTGTCACTGTGTAATGAAGTCATTGGAGGGCCCAAATTCAACAGTGCTGTGTATGCTAAATCATTTTTTCAAATGCTTATCCTTGCAGATGAACGAGTCTTTCCACCAACGTTTTCCCCTGCGTACAATTATATTTTCAGGGCAAAGTTTGATGCACTGATTTGGCAAATGGTGATAGAAAGGTTGGCCCAGAAAGGGAAGTGGCGGGTAAGTCTGTGTGATCTCCTCAGGTACCATGTGTTGCCTTCAAAATCCCAAAACAGTGAATGTTTAGGGTTCCCTGGTTCAGACATCTTGATTTTTCAGACTTGAAAAATACCTTTAGTGATAAATTCAGTACAATTTCTTATCTGTCCAACAGTCCACCCATCCACCCTATCTCTCTCCAATTTAGAGCTAAGAATGTTGTGGAGAACTATCAAAGGCCTTACAGAAGTCCAGGTAGATGACATCCTTAGTTCTTCCCTTGTCCTGTGGTGAAGCTAGGTGGGTTTTCAAGGAGCAAAGTGAAATTTTAAGGGAACCTGGGAAAATGGGAAAAGACACAGTATGCATTTCTGGCTTTCTGCTCAGGGTGTTGGTGCAACTGGGGAGTCTCATCCTCATGAATGTACAGAGATTCATTCCTAAAGCAAAGGGTCAATTCCAAGGTCTACTGGAGAGATTTTCAAGGCTTGACCTTTCTATGTGGTTTTTATCTCTGAGGAGATGTTCATCAGTCATAGCTGCCCACAGTCCACTATATATTACATTAATTCAGCTGAAAAATGGAGAGGGAGATTCAGTAATCTGTTATGATCCTTAAAATAGATCTGAAATATTGTTAGCCCTTGTTTGCTTTGCTGTAAGTTTTGATGAGGCAGTGAAAAACAATTTCTAAGGATGCTTATGAGATCCCTAATGTTTTTGGTTTGTTTTTTTTTTCTTTTAATTATTCTCTAGTCTTGTCTGTTGTTGTTGTCTGTGAAGAAAGAATTGCCCACCAATCTCAGAGTCAGCCAGTTATCACTGAAGAATCTCTTTGAGGTAAAATAGCATTTTTTGGGTGTGTCTACTTCTTTTCTTCCTGTTCACTTTAGTGAGGCATTTTTCCATCTTGAGTGCAAGGGTAAAACAGTTCTGTCCTGGTTTGAGCTAAATAGAACCAATCCTGTTGTGATTTTACTTTTCAGCTCAGTCTTTGCTGAGAGGCTGCAGTTTCTGAAAGCAACAGTGTGGATTTGCAGACAGTGTCTGCTACTAGAAGTGATAACGCCTGATGTTTATAGTTGCTACTAAGGATTGGTATGCAGAAAGGCTGTTGCTTATACATCTGTTTTGTTTCTTTTCACTTGAAACTTAAGAAAAAAAACCTTTAATTTACATTTCTCCATCTAACTTAGTATTTCCTTTATCTGAGTCACAGTAACACTGTATGCTAAGGATTGGAAGGGACCTCAAAAGATCGTCTAGTCCATTCCACCTAGATGATGTTACACAGGACCGCATCCAGGCGGGTTTTGAAT
>NW_009693983.1:69696-73023 GCF_000703405.1 Apaloderma vittatum | reverse complement strand
CCGCCCTGCCAGGATACCTCTTTTCCCACTCCTTACTTTCTGCCACATTTTGTGTCTTCTACCATTTTCTTCCTCCGTGCTGCAGGAAGGACAAGCTGTGAGTCTGGTTCTTTCTAGCTTAGCTCTGTGATTTCCCATCCCGCGTTACCGAGTACATCGCGTTTTTAAAATCTGTTTTCATCTTAGAGGTCTTTTTCCAACCGAGCTGCGGCCGCTTGACTTTGCTGTGGCCAAAGACAGCAAATATTAGCCACCAATTTCTTGAAATTTCAGCCTTAATGCTTTCAGGTGGCAGGGGCAGACCTTTCCCCTTATCTTACACAAAATTACTTAATTCAGACCTCAACAACAACGGCCAAGGACCAGGCACAGAGTGCAGGGGAGCCACCACCCCTCTTGGAACCATTTCACTGCTGCTTTTGTGCTTTTCATGCCCTTTATATCATCTGCCTTCTGCTTGGCACAGACTGGGTTAAAAAAAAATAAAAATCCTCTACCCGTGTGGAACTTCTCAGTAATCGTTCACTACCTTGACCCCACAGCTACTAGCAGCCCTACTCGTTTCTTACCTGGTACAAAGCCTGTGTAGAAAGGTATCAGTCCAGCACTGGTGTAAATTCTGTTGTCAGGCCAGTACGTTTGGGGAAATCTTCTGCCAAAGCTGCAACCCGGGTTTCTCTGCAAAAACTGGAAAACAAAAATTTCATTTAAAAAAACATCGTTCTTGCCAAAGTCACGTGCTTTGACTCTGCGTTAAAGAAAATATTTAAGCCACCATGAACCAACTTTTTTGCAGTTCTAATTTTTCCAAGGTCTCTCCCAGCAGGGCTTGGCTGCTGCCAGCCCCGACCCCGTGTGCCCAGAGCAGCTCCTGGCCAGGTGTTGGTCCTCGTCGCCTTTGAGCATCACCCGCGGGTCCCAAAGGCCTCGTGCTCTCGTGTTTGATGCGCCCTGACCCAGCGGCACCTGCTGGAGTTGGGTCCCTGCCCCTGCGCCACGACTCCACAAGTCTCTGCTTCGCTTTGACCCCTGCAGCTGGTTTTGTTTCTCCACGTGAGCTGGTAATTCCCGAGCTAGGAGGAACTGGAAGGGAGCGTTTAGTGAAAAGGGTGGAAATCATCTCCTGGAACGTCGCCGCCCTCCAAGGCCGGACCCGGGCAGGGGCTGTGCTGGAGGAAGGTGATTGCAGCTCTGCACGGCGACAAAACCCCTAAAAAGGTGTCCCTAAAGCTGCGCCACTGTCCTCAGCGGGGAAGGGAGCGGGTTCAAGGAGCTGAGCAAACCAGGGGAAGACCACGGAACCATTTTGTGGCCGGTGATGATGGAGCCGCTGCTGCAGTTCCTCGAGCGCAGCGCTGAAGCGAGAGGATTGCGTTATTTTGCCTGATGCTGACAGTAAGCAATGATCCATGGCACATCCCAGTATGTAACCTAGGGCAACAGAGACTTAGGGCAGGAGATTAGTGGCTTGAAGTCAGAAGCCATCTTAGAGAGAAATGTGGTGTGATTTTTTTTTTTTTATTTTTTTTTTAAATCGTGCTTGTATTCCTCCAGCGCCCGCTGTGCCGCAGCTAACCTCTGCGAGCCTGGATCCCACCGAAGCCAGTGATGGAGAAATACCTCCCTCGCTGATTTACCGCCTGGGCAGGCATTTCCAAAGAAATCGGGGCAGGAAGGCTCGGCAAGCAGCACATTCAGTTTTGATAATACCTGCTTTTCGTTCTTTTTACTTCCTTTCGATTCCTATTAATGGCAGAAAGGGAGGATGAGGAAGCCAGCGCAGGGAAATACATTTCGGCCGAAGCACCGGGCTGCCGCGAGTGCTGTCAGCCCCGCTCTCCCCCCTCAACCATTTCTTCCCAGCTGAGTTTCTCCCAGCTGGGGATTCCTCAATCGTGGATTTTACCCGCGGTGGGAGGACAGTGCTGCCATCAGTCCCTGCTGCCGAGCAGGTCAGCCCTCGGTCCTGCATCCCGGGGATCTCCCTCCATCCCTCTCGCAGGAAAAACGCGCGGCTTTAAATGCAGCTTTAAATGCAAACTGTGGGAGGGACCTCATTTCCCTGTGTAGGAGGATTATATGGTAGATCTTACGGCAAGGGGACAAAACAGTTTGGCCGGTACGGGATATTTCTGCATCCTTCCCGAAAGGAGGAAGAAGAAGATCTAGATCTCTTTAAGACAAATGATGTTAGTAAAGGGAGAAGCCTTACAACCAATTAACAGGGAGGAAGGAGCAGCCCAGGAAGGCATCCGGAGAAGCTATATAGTGTAAGGGAGGCACAGAGAGCTGCATCTTGTGTTTCTGCACTCAGAGCAACGTTTTTAATAGCCACCCTTGACCCAACCCTCAAGAGATTTGCTTAATCCCTTTATGAACTCATTTATCCTCCCTTAATGTCCCAAGGAAACAAGTTACAGAATTTAATTGCTCATGATTTTTTTTTTTTTCCCCAGCATGTTCCCTAACAGCATTTTATTTGGCTTGTACTTACAACCCCAGTTCTAATGCTACAACTATTGTAAATGAAACTGCTTTTGGCGTTGAGGATGGATCAGCACCAACATTATGTGGTTGAAATAAGATTTGTGCATATAATCTACCTGATGTCGGTCGAATTCAGTCATTGCTTCCTTCACACTCTGGACGTAGTTGACGCCGTTAACCCACGTGAGGCGGGGGATGAATCCAGCGTAACCTTCGGACCGAGACAAGAGAGAACATTTTCTGCTTGAGAAGAGACAGATCATCTAAGGATCAACCCTTCTGGACGTGGAATAAATTTAAAAGCTTGGCAGAGCGTAGGAAGCAAAAATCCATCCATTTAAACTGTAAAATTAACTCTTACGTATGTATCTCATTGAGAAATCTTTTTTATGATTCCCAAGGGGTACTCAACAGGATGAACTGACCTTTGTTCGTCTCCATGAGGTATAGAGGAAATGTTTCATTTTCTTACAGTCTTGTCTTTACACCAACAGCTCTCCCAGCTTAATACACATTCAGGGGCTAACAACCAGCTGTCCCACCTTTCTTCCTTATTTTGCCCTGCCCATCCACAATTTTTCACCAATTATGAGACAAAAACTATATAAAACAGAGAAGTACAGCCTAAAAGCAGCCAGAACTCTCTCTTTTCCAAAGGACTGCCTTGGAGAGAGGAAAATTTGCCTTTTGCATCCTCAGACACCGATGCTCCTTCACTGAGTCTGAAATATTTTGACACACAACTCCTCCATTCTCTGTGGTCCAGCGTAGAGTGAAGCGCCTCCCCCCGAGCCCGGTGCAGAAAGGGATTCCTGTGGAATTGCCCTGCTCACAGAGGAA
>NW_009693983.1:35187-69686 GCF_000703405.1 Apaloderma vittatum | reverse complement strand
CTCTTCCAGTGCAAGGGGAGAAATTACCAAGTAAAACCCCTCGTAGGGCAGAGTTTTATACATTTATGGGGCTGCAATACACCATGGTTTGTTGATTTGAGGATCTGGGAAAGCATTTCTAGGAGAGAAATAACTACCTCAATGACAACAGATAATCATCAAGGTGCTGGAGTTGGCACTCTTCCAGTGCAAGGGGAGAAATTACCAAGTAAAACCCCTCGTAGGGCAGAGTTTTATACATTTATGGGGCTGCAATACACCATGGTTTGTTGATTTGAGGATCTGGGAAAGCATTTCTAGGAGAGAAATAACTACCTCAATGACAACAGATACTCATCAAGGTGCTGGAGTTGGCGCAGAGCCCATGACTGACCCATCTCTCCTTGCTTTCTGGAGCAGTTTCCAGTCTGGCCCCACAGCTGTGGGCAGCTGGAGTGGCTGCTGCATCCCTTGGGCACGTGTCCCTCAGCGTGAGATCCCTGGAGGGGACAGCAGCCCAGAGGAACACCCTTGCACAGAGAGGAGCAGGGGCACTTTCCATCCCAAAGTGTTCAGACGAGCTGGAGGTACTGGCCAATGTCTCTGAGGTTTCCCCACAGCGCAGAAGGGTGACACGATTGCTTCCAAGGTGGACTCACAGCGTCCGTGACCTCCCTTGCTTTTACCTGGAATGACTTTCTGTTGGATCGCATTTGGCACATCCAGTCTTGGTAACCAATTCTCTTGCTCCAGATCCATGGTTTCAGCCACTCCTGGCAGTATCACGCCTTCGATATTTATGGGCTTAAAATAAAAGCATTTTTTAAACACTAGGAAACCCCACCTCTTCCTTTGGCTCCATTGTTTAAATCACTGCCAGAGCCTGAGAATGACAACTGCCATTTCTACGTTGTCCTGGCTTTACATCAAGAGCTACTCTAAGAATTTCCAGTAACATCAAATTACCAGCCAAACTCCCCGTAGGCAGGGGTTTTGCAAAATCCCCAGGGAGAACAAGGGGAGCTTTGGGGGCCGAGTCCCTCTGTAAATCTGTTTTCTCAGAGCAAGACGATTTCTTTGGATTTATATCCAAGCCAGCTTTTGACTCGATACGTCAAACCTCTAATCTCTGCCTTCAGGGGATTTGCGGAGCCCCGGCCGGCCATGACCTTCCAAACGCTGCCTCTGCCTCCAAGAGAAATAAGAAGCTCAAACGTATCGGACCTGGGTGATGCCACCGAGGGCAGCACCCAGCTCCAGCAGCAAACCCCAGCGCTCGCCTTTCAGCCAGGGGTGATGATGGTGGGAAGTTCAGGGGGACAGTGGGAGCAGCTGAGGGGTCAGAAATCTGGCACGTAACCCCAGGTGCCAGGAGCACAGGGAGGGGAGGAGGAGGAGGATGAGGGCAGCGGCAGGGCTCTGGCTCACCCGAAGGAAAGACGAGCCCAGCTGCACAGCGCAGCGTAACCCGAGGTCTAATGACCCGGATTTGAAGCTAAACCTCAACCAGATGAGAAGTTAATCCTTTTCGATTAGGAAGAGTAACCAAGATTACAACAATTTTCTGAAGATGGGGTGGATTTGCTACTGCTAGAAACACTCGTGTATTTTGATATTTCTCTAGGCAAAACACCAAACTTTCCATCCTTGCCACCCACGCCCGTATGAAATTCCTTCTTCACACTGAGGAGATCCCTTCCTTGCCCACCAGTCCCCAAGCCCCAGCAGCATCCCTCACCACCCATCCCTCCCACCTAAGACCACTTACCAGTTTGCTTCCCAGCTGGCCGGGTCCACATGTTCTTCCACAAGCCAGGGTCAGCTCGGGCAATCGCCCCTCTTGCTCCTCAGAGGCAGGACGGTGCGAGAACCCCTGCAGGTACCCCTGAGGCAGTCGCATCCCTGGGATGTCCATGCCGGGGTGGTGCTGGGGCTCGGGGTCCATGTGTGTCGCTATCATCAGCTCTTCCTTTGCTGGCTCCGGCCTCGGTGAGGGAGGTTTGGGCCCAAGGGGCAGTTCAGGAAGGCTTGCTGCAGCCCCAGATTTCTCATAGGGGACGTACCCTGCGGGACAGATGCTTGGTTAAGAGGAAGAAGCGGCCGAACAAGGGGGAAGGATTCCCACTGAGCTGGACCTTGGCCCACAGACAGCCCTCCAGAGTGAAAGAAAGGAGCCCGAGGGGCAAGAGCATCTCATGGGCTGGGTGTGCACCCATCCAACAAACTGGCCTCCACAGGGAAACTGCACAAATAGAAGCTAAAGAACTTAATTTTTTTTCTAAGCGATGCCTAAACTGTAAAATATCATCAGCCAAGGGGCTGATTAGGAGTTAACCCCCAAATAGCTCCCTTTCTCCACACAGCTGCATCAGCACACCCCGAAGAGCTTCCCCCACCACCAAGAAATTCTTGCACTCACATTGTTGCTGCTCGTTGAGGAAAGGGTCCGCTGTGACATGGGCTGGAAAAAAATGATCTTCCATCCCATGTATGCTAAATATCTCCACTGCAAACTAGGGACAGACCTCTGCGCCTTGAGACTCCACAGGGACAGCTGAGCTTGGCAGCTTTTGTTTTTCTCTTCAAAAAACCCTGGGACGTGGCTCCACCAGCCCCAAACGACACCCCCAGCCGGGTCCTTCTTCGTGCTCCACACCAAGAGCAAAGCCTGTTCCTCCCTCCTCGGTGGTTGTGGAGGATGATCGCTCCTACGTCCCGCAACAACCTTTTCCTTACTGGAAAACTGTTACCATGTCAGCCTTGTCATCTTTAAACAAACCAAATTCCTTCATTTTTGTGCTTGTAGGTCTTTTATTTTTTTTTTTTTTTCCCCAGGCCTCTGGTCATTCTTGTCTTTCCCTGACCTCCTCCTGTTTGGGGGACTTCTGTACTGCAGAGCAAAGCCCCACGGAGGAGGCAGCATCCTCCAGTGAAGGCTTCATCTGTAGAAACCCTGGAGTAACTACAAGGGTTTGTCCCTGCTCAAACAGCACAAAGCAAAACTTATCCCTTTCTGCAAGAGTGCGAGACTTTTGATGGTCATTTAGGTTTGCAACCTGCTTGTGATTGTGCTATGAAGTATATGTGCTGCATATGATTTTGTAAAGTGTACATACTCTGTGGAGCTGAGTGATCGAAGGTTGTCCAGGCTAGCAACAAAACACAGACAAACCCTTGATGAAAGTGATTTCTCAATCCAGGTTGCAAATTTTAAGGCACGTTTGTTGTAGTGTTTCCTTCCTTATTGATGAAAACATTGCATCTACTCTCTTTATCCCAGAAACCAAAGGAAAAGGAAAAATGAAGCTGTTTTGTACCTGAGCTATCTGTATGAGCTCTTTTTTATGACCCTGGGCCATTTGAACTTTCTGATTCAGGAAGGTTGCGCAGAAAGGCTCTAAATTAAAAGCCAGGAGAGCATCCTGCGTTTGATCTGTGGAAATACTTGTGTGGTTTCAACCCCAGTTCCTGGGGTGAGGGTGCCTGCAAATACTTGCCCTGTGCCAAAACCCCCGTGATGCCAATACAGCCACAGGAGATCAGCACAACCCTGGTTGATATCCCCAACCAACAGAGCCTGACCTCACTTCCAGCCAGAAAACATGGGATTCAGCTGATGAAGATCAGCAAAACACTTGGTGCCCATCAAGGCTTTATAAGAACAGACCTTGAGAAGAAGTCTGCAGACTGAGTTTGCCTAAGGCAGCCACACAGACCCAACGCCGCCACGAGCTCTTTGACCTCCACCCTGTGAAATCGCCAAAAGCGTGCTGGGCAGTGCTGATGAAGTTTGCAAGGAGAGGTTTTAGGGATCAGTCAGCGACAGCTCAACAGCAGGAGCTGTCGAAGGACGACCAGCACAACCAGGTACTCCCTGTAGCCACCTCCTGCAGCATTTCACCAACGAGCAGCAAAGGTGAGTTCCTGGCTACAAACGTTGGCAGGTGATGGGATGGTTGGTGAGAACAAGAACAAGGACAGGATATTGAGAAAGCAACAAGATCAACTGGTTGGTTGGGTCCATCCAAACTACATTTTAGTCCAAGGAAATGCAAATGTAAATGTCCAGGAATGAAGTCTGTAAACACCACTTGTGTAGTAGACCTGGGTGCTGGAGAACAGGACTGGAATGAAGAGAACGGCCAAAAAAATCTTGCAAGAAACTACGCAACACAAATTCCCAGAATGAAATGGAAAAGCATCGCTTTGGTGTGGCCATGCCCAGCGAAACGAAGACTCAGATCCCACCCGCGCACATAACATCCGTGTTCAGCCAGGAGAGGACTCGATCCCATCAAACAGGGCTTAGACACGTGGGGTAGCACACGGGTCTCCTGAGGATGACACATCCCCGAGAGGGGCTGACCGGGATCCCGGTGGGGCTGCTGCTGTGGCCTGAGCTGGGGCTGCTCAGGGGGAACCAGGAGCTTTGCCCAGCAGAGCTGGGACCTGGTAGGAGGTTCCTGCAAATTCCCAGTGTTGGGAATCTACACAAGCCCGTCTCTGTCTGATGGAGGAGATGGGGCCTGTTAGCACAAGTGAAGAAGGTGGGAAGAGCCAATTAATTCCTTGGTTTGTTTTGCTTGCACATGCAGCTTTTGCTTTACCTCTTAAACTGTCTTTATCTCAACCCAGGAGTTCTCTCACTTTTACTCTTCTGCTTCTCTCCCCCATCCCACTGGGGGGAGTGGGCTGCGTGGGACTGAGCTGACAGCTGGGGTTAAACCACAACAGGAATATGGAGGAACTGGGGAGTGAATTGACAATATGCCATAAAATCCTTTCTCTTCACGTAACCGAAAACAACCTGGTAACTAAAATTCTCCTCTCCACCAGACGCTCGTGTCAGAAGCAGCTCATTATTTGTGACCGAGTGCTCCAGCCCCTCAGCAGTGCCGCTCCCCGTGCTCCTACACCAGAGCTCTGACAGCTCTGAGGAAAAATACCCCGTATCCCAGCCTGGGAGCTGCCAAGGGTGGGCACAGCTCAGGAGTGACGCCCGGCTCCGGCGAAGGGACGAGCGCCCACATCTGCTCACCTAGCCGCCTGGGGAGATAGCCCTGGACACCGTGCGTGGTCCCGCTGAAGTCCTCGATGAACTTCTGCTTGTGCAGCGGCGCCAGCAGGGGCCGGGGGCTCCTCGCAATGGTAGGATCTGTTAGCAGGCGGTACGTGGTTTTGCCAAAAGTCTCTCCAAACTGGTAGTTGTACTGAGGGATGAAACCCTCATAGCTGGGGACGAAACAAACAAAAAAAAAAGACAGTCACTGAGGTAGCATTGGAAGGCGTCCGCTGATGGAATAACCAGGATTTGCGAGCTTTAGTATGCTGGAAAAGCCACAACCAGGAGCACACGGGGCTTTGAGTACCTGAGCCCGGGGAAGGTGGTTGTACGGGGACGTGCCCAGGAGCGCAGATGAGTTTGTGGCGCTGGAGCAGCGGTGAGAAGGGAGCACTGAGAAGATGCACGCGGTTACACGTGAAGCCAGGAGGGTGTGACCATGTGTGTTCGCACACACGTGCTTTTACACGGCAGCATGAAAGCTGGCTCAGATCTACAGGCGTGTACAGGCACAAGCTCACGCTTTGGTGTGCAGAGGAATACGGGACAAGGTCAGGGAGCGCAGCTGAAGCAGCACCTGAGTGGGAGCAGCGTGGTCTGCAGGCACCTCGATAGCCCCGTGTTAAAATGTTATTTCCAGTTAAATGTGCTTCAGTTTCACATTTTGCAATCCCTCCCTCTGTTCTGAAATGAGTTACTGGGAATTTCCCAGAGTCCCTTGTTCAATACTGAAACTCAAAAAATGAGAAAAACTGTTTGCTTGTACCCACCAAACCCCTCGACTCCGTACCCTCCTATGGACCCACCCAGGCCCTGCCCCACAGGGGGATGCAATTTCGGGACCTTCGTGCGGGCTGTGTAGCCACACGCTGCTTCTCACTCCCCAGGGCCTGGGACGGGCAAATTTGATTTCTTGGTGGCTCAGGGTAGGGCAAGTGCTGGAGCTTTGGCTCCGCTCCCCTATCCACCAGTACAGGTCAGAAACTTTAACTATTCCCTGTATCCAACCTCCTAATGGTGATGTGATTCCACCAGGAAAGGTAAAGCTGCCAGCTGCAATATATGGGCAGAAATACTAAATCAATTAGCCCGCCGCCCACCTGGGGATAAAGCCAGCTGATACATGAGGATCATAAGGTGATGAGTAAGCACTTTCCCTTCCAAATACTTTCAACAACAGCGAGCAGAGCCGCGCGTTCACACTTGGCAAGTTTTCCCTCTTTGCATGCAGGATCTCTCAGCAGCAGCTGCCGGAGGAGCTCGGAGGTTCGTCCCCATTGATTTTCAATGAGTCTTGCAACATGGGAAAGCTACTCCGGGATGATAAAGCTGAGCAAGAGCGCAGATGACATAGCCTGAATAATTACAGGATGGCCAGAAGGATTTCGATCATGAACAAAATAATGGTAGGGCTGAGAAAGGATTCAACTTACAAGCAAGTAAAAGAGAAGCAATCCAAGGAGCTTGGGCGAGTGAGTTCAGGTTTATGGAGAAGGGATCTGCTCTGGAGCGAATTACAAGTGCTGCTGATAAAACCCGTGGTGCTTGGGGAAGAGACCAGCCTCAGCAGGGCTGTGTGGCCTTCTCCTGCCTGGTACTTTGACTAAAAACCAAGAGGGATCCCCTGTTTCTGTAGCTCACACTTGAGCGCTACAGCTGCCAATCTCAGACGTCGTTGCCGAGCAGTGAGTAACCTGCTCTCCCAAGCCTGAGCCCCATTTCACTTTCCTCTTACTCAGCCATATCTCTTCCATCACCACTCCCCGGACTCACTCCACTCCGCGCCCTTCCCAGCTCTGCTGAGCCGGGACAGGGCACGCAGGACCGTGCCTGGGATTCACAGATTTACCTCTTCTCTGTGTGCCAAGTCCTTCTCAAACCATCCCACATGTTGGGTTTGGCTTCCCAACGCTCCCGAGCGCTGCGGTGGCATTTTCAAAGCCTGGGCCGTGACCATTGCCCAACCTGAGAGACAGCAACTGGTTCTGATGCCCCCCTCCTGCCGGCACCCCAGCACAGGGCGCCCCATCTGCCAGCAGCAGAGCCCAGGCTCCAGCGATGCCCCTCAGGCAGCTCCTCCTTGCGCTCAGCCACCCAAAGCAGATGCAAAGCAGCATCGTCACCACCCACGGGGCTTCCTCTGGGGCTTGGGGTGTTGCTACGAGCCTGCGTGACATTGCAAAAGGCAGTAGCAGAACTTGGTTCCTCCTCTTCCTCCTGTTTTCGGCAGCCGAAGCACCAGCCTCGAGAGGAGCAGCCCCAACTCCTGTGCTGGAATTAGGGCTCCGAGCTGCTCCTGGGGGCTGTGTCTGCGGCAGAGGTAAGCAAGGGAAGGTTCTGAGGCTTTTGGAGGTGCAAGCTCAGCCACAGCTCCCTCTTTGCTGCTACTCGTCTTTCCCAAGCCACCGCCAGCACAGCTCTGACAGGGTGACAGCAGGCACGGAGTAACACATACCTCGTTCAGACAACCACAGCAATGCAAAATAAAAAAACCCAACCCTGGCAGCTTATGTAAGTTTGGAAGGTACAGAGATCAGTAATGGAAAAATCCTGCACGTTGCTCTAATGGGAAGGACCGAGGCAACCGTCACCGCAGGAGCATCTCAACCCTCGCTGCAGCCTGGGATCTGCCCAGCTCCTGCCCGCACCACAGCTGGGACACAGCTGGATTTCTCTGTGGCAAGGTTTGCAGTCTGGTCTGTCACCCTCACAACAGGATGTCATCCCAGCACCCTTCAGGATTACCCTTAGGCTGGACTAATCCAATGATTTTCTACCAACAGAAGCTTGTTTTCCCTTGGTGGCCGTCCAGCCCTTGCCAGCCCACATGTGTCACGGACCACAGCTCCCAGCCCAGCTCACTGGGGGACTCCCCACACAACTTTTCTACTTCACCACGCAGCCTATGCGCTCATTTCTGCCATTCATGTCTTACCTTTTAACCATTAACTCATTACCTCTTACCCATGACAGCTCAGTTTCTCCTTTCCAAGCCTTTAGAGGAGAATGTCACAAAAAAGCTTTGAAAAACAAAATACATCTATGTATCAACTACACCACCAGCGTCCAAAGTCACTGACTCCTCCAGCAGCAAGGCTGTGCTCCAGCCATTGTGACAACAGTGCATCATGTCTATGCAAATAGTTATTCAAAGGAGATCTTCAAACATCCTTGATGCAAAAATTGATGACGGCTTGGAAGCCAAGCCCTGCACGGCAGCCCTGGTAACATCGACAGCTTGAAAGAAATGAGGTAAGAAAAAAAGGGGGAGGGGGGAAATAAAACCATTTTGCCTTTACCCTCACTGTGTTATGGCACAGTCTTTAATTATAATGTTATAAGGTGGCACTTCTTACCCTGGAGCCCTGTCTCCTCCGAAGCACTGCTACATGGAATATTTAATAAAAAACCCCCACACCACCAAAATATCATGAATCATAAACGCTACGTGATCCCAAGCGGAGCTATTTGCATTGGAAACGAACAGATCATTTTGGAGGAACTTCCAAACTTACCCAGGGATATGGTAGGGATTGAGAGGGAAGAGGCTACTTTCCCTGGGGGCTGCCATGGCAGATGTGGCAGCTCCCAGCCTGGGCGTGGGAGGACAGAGAATGGCAGTGGTGCAGTCGCCCGGGAAACCTCTGTGATGTCAGTACTTCCAGCCACAGCTCATCAGGTTTTTCTGGACACGTTATTGAAGGGGTTTCTTGGTTTTTTTTTCCCCTCCACCTGGAAAATTTGGATGAGCACAGAGATTTTACAGCATTTGTCAGGTTTCCTGAAAGCTCGTAGCCCTTGGGACAGCAGCGCCAGATGTTCCCCGCAAGCAGCCCCAGCACAAATGGGCGTTCGCGCACAAGAGTTCACGGCCAACACAAACAACTCGGGAGAGCCTGGCTCTGCGTGGCCCTGGCACCAGCGCAGCCCACACAGACCTGGCCACATGAGGAAACCCAAGGCAGAGGTCGGGGGATTCACTGGGCTGTGGTGGAAGGCTCAGCCCTCCTCTCCCGGCTCCTTATTGCCCTCCTGGTCTGGTCCCTCTCTGCCCTCCTTTGTGCAGCGCAAATGTTGCTCCTGTTCCCAACATCGTACGGTCACGTCGTCTTGGGGGCGGTGGGTTCCACCCGGCTCCAGCTGAAGGCAGGTGCAGGACACAAGTCTCCTCTTTACTGAGCAGCCACTGGGGCCAGCACGTCCTCAAGCCAAAGACCACAATGGCTGTTAGCACCAGCGTTGTTTCCACCATGTACAGCAAGCCTGCTTCACTGCCAAAGTCCCTCCATGTCCTTGAAGAGCTTGGCCACACGGCTGACAGGTGCTTCAGGATACTTCAGAGATACAATCACCTGTTTAGGTGTCTGTACTCCACCCAAAATTGTATCTGAGGAGATAAAAATGCTGCTTTGGTGCTCAGCCTTTGCACCAAAATTCTTTCGGAGATCTGAAACTTTCAGCCTTTATAAACACACTTGAGTTTGCCCAAATCCCTGAGCTCTAATCAGGGTCCTGCCTCTCCAGCAGCCCCAGGTCTGCAGGGTGGGTGGGTCTGCGTACGCTGGCTCTTCCAGAGCTGCGCAGCAGGAGACCAAGAGGTGACAGGCACAGGACAGAACGAGGGGAAGGACCACTGGACACAAGAAGAAAATTCTCCCCCTCCCAGAGAGAAACAGCCCTGACACATCCTCACTCTTGGAGATCTTCAAATCTCAGCTGGGGAACACCTGGAGTTAGCTCAGCTTTTAGTGGGCAGTTGGATTAGAGACCTACAAAGGTCTCTCCCACTCTAAGTATTCCTGAGTTTAAAATGAACATACGAAAACCCAAACGCTTACTGAAACGCAGCACCATATTCCCATCACAGAACCATGATCCCAGGTTGTCCCAGGTCCCATCAGCCTCCTCAGCTCTGGAGGACACTCAGGCCAGCGTCTTCCCAGCAATTTCAGAAACTCCCTTCCAAGCTCACTCCTTTAAACAGCCACAGGCTGCTCCTTTCAAAACCGGGAGTCACACACTTACCAAAGAGTTACTGAATTAACAAACCAAAATACCCACCCTGAGTCAAAAAAAAGCAGAAATTCGCTTTTGTCAAGGTTATCATTAGAATTTATTGATATGAGAGAAACTTTGTATGTCAACATGTCAATGGAGGAACAGCACATCCTGACATAACAGAAGTAGAAAACCCACCCAGGTGACGTTACAGCGCTCTGGTACCTCTAAAGAAGAGGAGATCACACACACGGCTTCGTGTTACTTGGGTACGTTTTCTGGGACAGGATGGAAATTCTCCGGAAACGCAGTCGATGCGTGGTTTGCCAGCCACAGGCTGCCCCAGCGACCGCGCTGCCTTCGCCTCCCACCACCCAGCTCCCGACAGACGGTGCACGTACGAAGCAGCAGCTCACCCTGGGCCCCTCTAATCAAAGGAGAAAAAAAAAAACCCACCCAGACCTAATTGGGGGTGAGATTCACCTGAGCCTGCGCATCCCTCACAGGGAGATGAGATGACTTGGACCCTCCAGCTCCTCAGCACGTGAAGGGGGCTCAGAGGAGCAGCTTGGATGGAGACACCTGCACGCAGCCGGGGGGACCTCCCGGCGAGTCTGCGCCGGGACAGCCTGGGCACGGCGCTATCGAGGGAGCTGCAACCAGGGAACTTGATGACAGAGTTGGTTCTGCCGAGGGAACAGACACGGCCGGTGCCACGCTCCCTCCTGGTGATGGCCAGTTCAGAAGCACCCGCTTTTTTTTTCCGACCCCTTATTATGACCGCTGTGACACTCCCTCTCTCGGCAGTGCCCTCTTACAGAGCTCACCACACAGCCAGCCAGGCAGACTATGCTTGTGACCAAGACAAAAGTTATCTTTACAGTCTTTACTGGAAATACACGCTACGCTGGATGCTGTTTAAAAAAGCCAAGTGCTGAGCTTCCACCTTCTCCCAGCTTATGAAATATCTGGTTTGGTCCTAAGTATCTTACTAAACAATTAGAGAGGGAATAGCAGAGTATTCCCCAGGCACCTGGTAAATCCACAATGGATTTATTGTAGAAATTCTCTCACTCCAAATGGATTTCAGAGCCCTGTAAAACCCTCCAGAGAATGAGCCGTTTGTGACAAGACAAACAAAACACAACCCCAAGCTCAATGAGTAAGTGGGTCTCACGTTGTGCAGGGAATGTCCAAAATAAAACCTAAACCCAAAGCAAAGGGGATACGTCAGCCCCGTCTCCTCACGCCAGAGCTGATCGGGCAAGAGAGGAGCCTGGACCAAAGCGCACCTGCCTGGGCGACGAGCACCGACCCTGCCGCAGACTCGATGAGGAAACGCCACCACTGGACGCGCGACTCAGAGCGTATGTGTGCCGGGGGCCAACCCGTGCTCTGCTCCTTCTCTGCTCACGCCAGCTCTGACAAGTGACATCGCGGGCTCTGCGAGTTTCACCAGATCCAAGTTCCCTCGTGCACACCTAACAGCATCGACTTAGAGATCTCATATTAATGGGTACTTATACAGGATTAATTGCACATCAGTCCATTGTGGCTACAAGTTCATTAGGCTAATAAATCTACATAGTGACAGTAGTACAGTATCTGCTACTTTTCCATACAAACTCCCTACCCTAGCCTTAATTTGTAGGTCAGACGAAGATCTTCTACCGCAGTGACCTTCCTATGACCTTTAACATTCATTTTCAAAATTATTTCTTTCTAGAAGAAAAAAAAAAAAAAAATCCAGTGTGGGGAAAACGCACATATATAACAAAAGCAGTGCTTAACAACCACAGGAAAAAAGAACATGATCTTGGACTCTCGTATCAGCATCCTCCATAGACCCCGGTAGAGTAACTTCCAAGGGGCTGTTAAATGCTCCGTCAGTTCTCAAGTCCATGAAAACCATTTCCTAGCTCTAGGCGTTTCTAGTCTCTCGCCATACACGTAGTCCGCAGCAAGAGCACACAGAAACACTTGCTAATGTGCACAAGACTTCCATTGGAGTTAATGGAATAGTTTCAGAAGACTGAAGTCTTTATTTTTAGAAACCTGTTCTTGAGTGGCAGCGCTCTCACCGACCGGCAGCCTTCCGTTCCCCCCAGGAGAGAGCTCCAAGGCTCCACTCATTCGTTTCGTCCCAAAAGGTGTACGGGTATATAATAAAACCCCTCTCACAGTATTCCCAGGAAACGATTCGGAAGAGGAGATGATTTTTTTCTTTTTTTTTCCAACCAAATGAGATCCCCTGGTCCTGTGTGTCAGACCATGGCCAATAGAATGAGCAGCTGCCATGGACGTCTCAACTTAAATACGGTGCAGTCAAGGGAGGAGAGCAAGGTGGCCTGACCGTCTTCCCGTGAGGTACAGGCAAACTGACACCAAAGTCACTCTGGTCTCAACAGTTTGTCTCTTTTTCTTCCTGGAGTCAAATGTTTGATTCCATTTGTTCTAGCAGGAAGTGGT
Source organism: Apaloderma vittatum (assembly GCF_000703405.1). Taxonomy (NCBI): domain Eukaryota; kingdom Metazoa; phylum Chordata; class Aves; order Trogoniformes; family Trogonidae; genus Apaloderma; species Apaloderma vittatum. Next base: position 57,178 of record NW_009693983.1, on the reverse strand, counting down.
GAATCATGTCAAAAGTGGGACGATCCTTTATATCCCTGCTCCAGCATTTCAGCATCAGGTCAAACACAGGGTTAGGGCACAGAGGAGTCTGGGAGAGATAGATCTGAAAGGTAGAAAGTTACAGCAATTTCAGTGGCTTTTTCACAAAAGAATGGAACTTTCACGACACTAACACCAAAAGGACAGACTCATTCCAGGTTGACAAGACATGGCCTCATGCAATGTTCGAAATCCATTAAGCGTGAGCCTGCCAGAGAATTCTGGATGGAGCTTTGACGTCATCTCAGATGGCGCCGCGGACACTTTTGCCAACTTGTTTGATGAGCTGGTCACAAAACAGTCCTTTGTTCCCCAGGAAACATGAATGCTTCAGGGAGATTTGTCTTCCAAATGACAGCAAAAACACAGACCAAACTCAAATTGACCACAACAAAATCCAAATACTTTCACTCACCGTAGACAACCCATGAGGCTTTCTAAGCATCGTGACAGCTTGTTAGCAGAGATAGAAAAAACACCTTTTAGAGCTCATCTAAAAGCACAGCTGGGCAGATTTTTTTTTTCTTCCCCTCTCATTTCAATATGCATCTTTTAGCCTCTTCATTAAATCATTAGCATTCGGGAGACAGTGAATTAAACCTCCGATCGTTTCATGCCCCTTAAACCTTTAACTTGTTTGGTGCTAAAGGTGGATTTTGGGAGAAGAATAAACTGTTCGGAAGCGGCACTCCATGGTTTTGGGTACAGCGATCCGCAGTAGTGAGGGGCTGGATTGTTCTGTGTCATCCCTGGCATCTACCAAAGGCAGCAGCAGAGTGCAGAGTCCTGCCCGGGAGTTCGTAGGGGAGGACAGAATGACTCGGAAAAGCCCTCCGGCAACTGGCCAAGGGCTTCTTGGCACATGTGGAGATACTACAGGGAGCATCTAATCCCTGGGAATGAACAACAGCAGCTCCCTCCTCTGCTAAATAAGTGCTTCCCGACCTTTCAGAGAAAAAGCTAGCGGGAAGGAGGTGGAAAGAGCAAAAGGATTGTGTAGGAGAGCCCAGAAAAGCTAAGGAGGACGGGGCAGATCGAAATGCAAGTGGCTTATAGTAAGGAAGAAACACTGGACAGGGCCAAGAGACTCTTCCAGTGGCACTCCAAGAGAGGACAGCTGGTGCAGTGAGCGCAGATAAAGGGGAAGAGAGGCAAGACATGCTTGAGAGGATGAGTAATAGAAGAAGAGACTTCTGCAGATGACATAAGGCCCCCAGGAAGATCCACCTGCATGTGACCAGGCCAAATGCTCTCTTACCTGCCTGCCCTGGCTCCGGAAGAACTCTCCTGTGTTCTCGATGACTTGCTCGTCTGAGAGGAGGCTGTAAGGTTGCTCCTTACACAGTATGAACATCTCCCAGAGGGTGACCCCAAACGCCCAGACGTCACTGGCTGTGGTGAACTTGCCCTGCGAACAGAACGAACGTTGGGAGCTCAGCTTGCCCACGGCACACAGTCAGCAAAACCCATTTCAGTCCACGCCCTCTGCAGCTAAACACAAGGATGCAGAATTCCTCCTTGGGAAAATGCCCTGGAAAAGACACAGCAGAGCAGTGACCTGCTCCCAGCAGCGCTGGGACAGGAGCGGTATGTCTGTGGGACCCATGGGACAGCTCTAAGAGGGTGTACGTTGCACTGGGGCAAACCTCTTGGAACAGGGAGTGAGAGGCAGCCAGAGACTGCTGTCCCTCCTGAGAAAGTCTGTATTTGCAGCAGTAGGCAGGGGCGCGGATAGCTGCTGCCTACCTCCACCCAAAACACAGCAGAGCAGCCCAGAAAAGCCTTTGAACAGGGAGCAAAGCCCTCGGGGTGAAAGCAGAGCCAAAGCAGACTCCAGACTCTCAGAAAAAGGCCAAGATAATTTTGATCTTCGCACATGCAAGAAGTCGGTGACAGTCTGCTTGCTGTCCCTGTTTTCTGTCTTCGAAAAATGTGCCCAAACTGGCTGCATTTGGAACAATGTGTTCCTGAAGAAGTGAAAAAGCAGCTAGAGATCGCCCAGAAAACAACGGAAAACAATCGGGGGCTGGAGGGGCTGTTTGGGAAGAGAACATCCAAGACCCAGATTGCCCAGGCTTATCTGGCAACACTAGGAGTCTGTCAATGTTTGGAAGATGTTCACACAAGGAGGGTGGGAGTGACTTATGGTTTAGATCGAGCTGTAATGAGGAAAACAGGGTGAATTTAGAAAAACTGGAGGCCTATCAGCCTTTTTAGCAGCAGTAATTACAGTTTTTCTAGGTACTCAGAGGGTGTGCTATAAGAAAGTACAACCAGGTGGTCTCAGCAACTGTCTTAGGTGAATTAGCTGAATATTATGGAACTGCCTCCAGACTGGACGTGTTTGGGCTGTCGATCAATCTAAGGGGAGACAGCAGGACCCTTAAACACAAAGCAAAACTCCAACCTCAAAACCAGACTTGGCACTTGAAACTCCTGAAGTTTTGCTCCTGCTCCTGGTGATTTCCCAGCTGGGGAAACAAGCAACACAAAGCAACTTCCTTACAATTCCAGCAGGGGCCAAACTTCATGAGTTTCAAGTGCATCCTGGGCTGCATCAAGAGAAGCATGGCCAGCAGGTTGAGAGAGATAATTCTCCTTCTCTGCTCTGGTGAGACCCCACCTGCAGTTCTACATCCAGCTCTGGGGGCTCCAACATAAAAAGGACATGGATCCAGAGAAGGAACACAAAAAATGATCAGAGGGATGGAACAACTCTTCTGTGAGGACAGACTGAGAGAGTTGGGGTTGTTCAGCCTGGAGAAGAGAAGGCTCCAGAGGGTCTTCTAGTGCTTAAAAGGGGCCTGTGAGAAAGATGGAGACAAACTTTTTAGGAGTCTGTTGAGATAGGACGAGAGGTAATGGTTTTAAACTAAAAGAAGGTATATTTAGAATAGAAACAAGGAAGAATTGTTATGATGAGGATCATGAGAGCCTGGCACAGGTTGCCCAGAGAGATGGTAGAAGCCCCATCCCTGGAAACATTGAAGGCCAGGCTGGACGGGGCTCTGAGCAACCTTGTCTAGTTGAAGATATCCCTGCTCATTACAGGGTGGTTGGACGAGATGACCTCAAAAAGTTGCTTCTGACCCAACCTACTCTGTGACCCTATGGCCACACTCCCAGGATTTGAGTTATGTCCAACACAACCCAACGAACTTCTCACCTGGGCTCAACTGAACCACACGTTTTGCTGTCCTAAGAACCATTACACATACGTGTGTTCCTGCCTCAGGTGCACAGCGCAAATCCGAGGAAGGGGGAGAAAACGGGTTTGTGCAGTCCCTACCAGGAGGATGCTCTCCCAGGCCATCCAGCGTATGGGCAGCACAGCTCTCCCCTGGATGCGGTAGTAATCCCCGCTGTAAAGGTTCCTGCTCATGCCAAAGTCGGCAATCTTGATGGTGTAGTTGTTCCCCACCAGGCAGTTGCGAGTTGCCAGATCTCTGTGCACAAAATTCAGAGATGCTAAATACTTCATTCCCGAGGCAATCTGGGTGGCCATGTACAGCAGGTTGGAGTAGCTGCATTAAAAAGAAAGCATAAGAGAAGGAAAAAAACCCATCAGTAGAGTTCCCCACACACCACTCTTTCTTGCACCTTGTGTTACAGTGACCTGTCGCTTTATTTTCTGCCCTAACAGTGAAACTAAACTGTCTAGTTTTCAGAGCATTAACACTCCCAACCTGCCAGGCTAAGCTGACTAAGCAAGAGCAGACAAGCTGTCCCTGAAATTCAGGGCCCTTAGAATTTGACATCCTTTATATTTTTAATATCAAGCACGAATCTCAAGATTTTCAAAGAGTTTATGCATCAAAGCACCAACTTTTTGCAAAGAGACATGAAAAATTAAGATGTACAATCTCTGAATCTTCTATCTTAAAAACTGTTCAGCCTGGTATTTCAGACACTGCTGCATGCTTCCAGCAATGTCAGTATGTCACTTAACATTAAGGAGAGCTTACATTTTTTTAAATATGCTTAATATTACTGAAAATATAAACACGTATTTTCCATCTAATATAATTCTAATTCCACCATTAGCAAAATGAAGATAGTAAGTTGCATGACACAGAGTTTGGACCACCTGACTTACAGCATTCCTCACACGTTATTATTCTGTGCTGCTCAGCTTGTTTCCCTCTGTGCCTGCTCAATCAAATGCTTCACGCAGCCAAGCATTTGTCACAACAGATCTAACAAACCGTTCGCAGTATTTCGTAGAATCACAGAATGGTTCAGGTTGGAAGGGACCTTGAGGATCGTGTAGTTCCAACCCCCCTGCTGTGGGCAGGGACCCCTCTCTCCCACCAGCCCAGGTTGCTCCAAGCCCCGTCCAACCTGGCCTTGAACACCTCCAGGGATGGGGCATCTACAACTTCCTTGGCCAACCTGTGCCAGCGCTTCACCGCTCTCATGGGGAAGAATTTCTTCCTTGTATCTAACCTATATCTGCCCTCTTGCGGTTTCAGGCCATTGCCCCTTGTCCTGTCACTACTGCCCCTGTAAAAAGCCCTTCTCCAGCTTCCCTGTAGGGCCCCCTCTGATAAAGGTCAGAAAAAGAAAGTCTTAGTCTCCTCCTCTTTGTGTTCTGGTGGCAATGAGAAAAGCGACGAGAAAGCATGTTATCTGAGTTACAACAACGTAATTTACACCTCATGACAACAGAACCAATCTCTCTATTCTCAGCAATAGCCAAGTTATGGCTACAGCGATTCAGAGGCAGAACCCTGGCAGGGGGGGTCCTGGGCACTGCTTCCCTCCCAGCACCGTGAACACCCCACCTCAGCTGGGGGACACTTGGCCCAGTCTCAGAGGCAGCACGACAGTCCTCCTGCCCTGGGTGGGCCTGCGGTGGCCCCAGAGAAGGAACTCTGACACCCACTTGTACCTCGTTAACCTGGTTGTTGGCTTTTTGTGTAGGAGTGGCCACAGCCTTCAAGACTCACGTTTTGCCTTCCCCCTGCCTGCAGCTGTTGCTCTTCTCACTGAAGAAGCCCAATCTCCCCTGTCCCACCTGCACCCTGGCAGGGTCCCACCAGCAGCTCCCTCTTTGCTCCCTGCCCCTCTGCTCAGCAAGCTCTGCAGGGCTTGTGGCGTGCAGCAGGAGACACTTCCCAGCAGACTCATCTTCAGGATTTGCTAGATAGCCAGAGTCAGCAGGGAGATGTGTTTCGAATACCAAAGAGCCATAGGGATGTAAAAACGTGTGACCTCTCTGCAGCAACGGGCCGGTGTTCACATTTGGTGTCGCAAATACTGGGCCCAAGAGGCAGGTGGGATGGTTGGACCTCGCCACGTCAATCAGACGCCCGCTGGCAGCAGCAGCGATGAGCTGCACTCTCTGGCAGGGATTTGCTTCGCTCTCAAGTAAACAGCTCCTACGTAGGCAGATACCTGAGCTCGTCACACCGGCTGCCTTCAACGTGAAACTGTACCTGGCTGGAAGGGGCAAAAGGAGAGGCTGGAGGATCAGCTGGAGAGGAAGAAAAACCAGAGGCAGAGCCAAGTAATGGAAACCAAGGGAGAGGAACGTGACAGTGCTGAAGTCAGATGAGAGGTGAGGGGGAGACAAAGAAAGCACAGTTTGAGGCTTCGGCCACGCTAAAAATGCCGCAAGTCTAAAGGTGAACAGAAGGGGCAGGGGACTGGAGAGAGCTTGAATATGTTCTACACTGATGCAAATCCTCTGCCAGCCTGCAGCTCCTGGGGTGTCACAGCTGCAGGGTGACAGCTGAACACTCCCCGACAGGACCAGTGACCACTGCCAGCTACTGGCAGAAACACTGGGGATCTCTTGGCGTAAGACCCAGCCATCAACAGAACTGGCTCTGCCTAAGTGCCTAGTTCCTGAACTAGAAATAAATCTCATGCTTTGGGGAGGTAAGTGCCAAAGGCTAAGCAGTGCAGCACCTTTTGATCTGTGCAGGATTCTTTATCGAGCAGAACACGTTAGCTTCCACACAACGCTCCTCTGAAGAAAAGACTTCTGCAGCCATAGAGGTGCTTTTAGGTTAGATTTATCTCTCTCCTCTACAGAAGGATTGAGTGCCACCACTGACAGAAAATGGTTTTCTTTGCCAAATACTCTTCTGCTGGCTGACAAAACCTTTCCTTAGTGAAGGTCCACACAACTCTCCTCACGTAATATTTTTCAGACATCCAGAGAGCACACGAACCCTCTTAAAACCCTAAGAGACATTCCTGATTTCCACCCTCAAATTCTTGCTGTCGTGCAGCTGGCTTCTCATATTACTGAAATACTTGATATGAGCACACTAATGTAAACAGCCACATCAGTAAACAACATATCTAAGCTGGTCACCATGACCAGAATGAACCCAGATCCAGGAACACTTCACGGGAACACAGACCTCCAAGAGGCCTCAAGAACAACCTCCCCCGCGAAGCGGGACTAACGTCCACGGTACGTGCCACGGCAGCGGCTGGGCTGGAGGAAGGTCACTGCCTGGATGGCACAGCAGATGGAACTGGTAGCTCTGTACTGTTGATTTGTCCCAAAGATGGGCAGCTCCTCTTACCTGACGCAGGGAATATTGTTTGAAATGGCAAATTTGCTGTAGATCTCTCTCTGCGACAGGAACTGATTGAGGTCTCCGTTCTCCATGTACTCTGTTATCATGCACAGCGGGTCATCACGCACACACACCCCCAGGAGCCGGATGATATTTGGGTTCTTTAGCCGGGACATGATCTTGATCTCCTTCAGGAAATCATTTCTTAAAATAAAAAACACAGGTTTGAGTCCTAAACTATTCCTTCATCTCCAGAAAGCAGAAATAGCATGTAAGACAACTTCAGCTCGGAGACGTTGACACTTCTGCACAGAGCAAGTGTGAAAGCTGGTTCTGTGCCTGTGTTCAGCATTGACCCCTTCCCCAGCAAAACACACAGCACTTCAGTGGGACATTGCCTCTGTTTCCATCCCCCGCTCCCTTCTTGCGTCCTTACACGAACACACAGCAGAGACACATGATGCTCTCTTCCTGAAGTCCCCTATGTGAAACTGCTGCCTGGAGAGTATTCCCTTTCCTCCTCAGACGGTGGGCACTGTGGATCCGCTCACCTGGCTGTTTTGTTGACATCTGATCTCAACATTTTCACTGCTACGAGAACCGGCTGGTGAGTGAATTCTATAGAAGAGACTCCCAGGAACTCCAGCAGGCCGTCGGCTTCACAAAGGTGCACCTGCGGGGCAGAAGGCAGAGGCAACTATGAGAGCATGCACGGGCACAAAACCAGAGGGAAACAAAGTCACATTGAAGTCACCAGTTTGGTCACTGCTGGAAGAATGACCAAGTGAACACTCTAATGAAGGCGACGCTGTTCTGGATCAGAAACAGCCCATAGGTTGGACCTAGACTCTGGACAAAATGTGTACATGCACTACATAGCCCATGATGTAGGAACACACAGGATAACAGCCTGATGTGCCCCCAGCACACTGATTTCACTGCACCCGTGCACTCTGCTCCAGTTGCCGACTGGGGCAGTCCAATTTGCCAGCAAGTCCTGGAGATGCTGAGGAGGGTCACTGTGCCTGCAGTTGTCTGCTTTACTCTGCACACGCCCGTCAACAGCACGGCCGCAGCAGGTTTGGCATGTACAGCACATCCCACCAGCCCGACGAGTTCAGAACCGTCCCGCAGTCACCTGGCCTGAGTCACCGCTCAGGTGAACCGAGGAGCACCCAGCAATTACAGACAGCTACCCAAAGTCCTCTGAACTCCAGAAAGAAAGCGAGAAAAGTGTGTGTGCGTGCATCTATGCGTGTGTGATGTAAACACCTCACCTGTGAATATACACAGAAATAAATACTCTGTTGAGTACACAGAATTCCAACTTTCTTCAGATAAACAGATGAATAAAGACATAAAATTACTACCAGGGTGGTATAATAAGGAGTGACAAAACACCTGCTTAAGAAGTTATCAGAATATGCATTGAAATGGAGAACTGGGCAAGAGATGCTGGGCTGGGAGAAGCAGACAGACCTGAGTGTGTGGGACAGGAAAAAGGACTGGAGGAGGGGAGCAGACTGGATGTGTCAGTCAAAGACTTGCAGCAGGGAGGGGAATGCAATGGGAGCGTAATGAATTTTATATGAAGAAGGCAGCAGAAATTTATGTCACAAGCATGGCGGGAGAAAAAGGAGACAGCACAGAAAATGGGACAAACACAGAATGAACAAACACATAAAGCTGCTGCTGCAGTTACATGGAGAATAAAACCTGCTGTGGTGCACATGCAGTCACAAGACTTGGAAGAGGAAGGAGAGCGATGGTACTAAGCGCACGATTTACAAGCACAGGTAATGTGTCAGAATCCAGTGAGTTGAGAGTTAGTTGCAGGAAGAAAAAAAGATTGAAATGGAAGGAATTTCTGAGTGGAGAGGTGAAGAAGCAATGAGCCATGTTTCTAGAAGCAAGACAGCACACAAAGCCAGAGCAGGGGACGAGAGCATATAACGAAGACCAGCAAAAACTCAGGAGGTTAGCAGGAGAGATGGGAGAACGCAACGCAAAAGTGAGGGGAAGAACCAGTGACGTGAGGAAAGGAACAGGCTCTGAATCAATCTCCAAGGAGAATGGAGATGAGAGAGCCTGACTGCTGCTGTTTGACAACACAAAGGAGGAGGAGGAGAAAGCTTTGACAGGTATTGGAAGGACAGGAATGAGAGGGAAGGAGAAACCAGAAGTAAAACAACGAAGAAAAAGACACCTCTCAGTTTCACTTTTGGAGCATAGCCCAAGACAGGCAGTAGTGGCTGCACTGACAGTCAGGTGAAGAGGCTGAAGGTGTCAGCACCTTCCCAATATGCGGAGTGCTCCAGAAAGAAGTGAGGGAGACAGGAGAGGAGTCAGAAAGATGTGCTGTCAGAAGGGAAAAACTATAAAGACAAGCACTCTACAGAGGAGGAAGCAGTTAGGAAAGGGCTGTGCCTTGCCAAAATGTAGCAGACAGAATTTGAGGCTGCAAGTCGGCAAAAGCTGGAAGAAAGAAGAGAGACAGCAGAAGAAAGGGAACAGCAGGGGAAGAGCTGCTCAGTATGGAATTAAGGGTAGTGTGGAAATGAAGCAGGGAGAGAAGAAAAGCTAAGGTGAAAACATTCAAGGCTTGAATGCTCCTGCTCAGGGAGTAAAGAGAAAACCTGGCACATGACAGACAGATGTATCATGCTGCCTGAGGGCTTGAGCAAGCAGTAACGCTAGAGAATACGTGAGGACATCACAGCACTTGGGAAATGACTGTCTTGCTCGGGTCAGCATGCAGAGCCTCACCAGAACCTCACTCTGTTAACGAGAAAGCTGTTTTTACAGCTAGGATCAATCTGTCTTGGCTGGAGTCACCACTAGAGCTTTCAAACTCAAAAGCCTAAAGGTAGGTGACAGCCAACGCATGTTTGAGATGTCCATGGATAACCATGAAACAGTCTGAATTCCCACCCACAGGTCTTTTCTGTAAGGTCATAAACAAAGATATTTGACAGCAAACAAAAAAAGTTCACGAAGTTCATCTGTTGAGAGACTCATGTGGTACTAAGCAGCCTCACAGGTGCAGAACGGGGCTCTCTAAAGCCTAGCCTAAGGGAGGTCAGTTTCCCCCAACGCCAAAGACATATTAAATAAAATACTGGTATGCAAAACCCTTAGCCCCCAGACATGAAGCAGTGCAGAGGCAGCTCAGAAGGTTCAGCTCTGCCAGGCTTTTCCCTTCTGTCGGAGGAAAAGCAGAAGAGAACGGCTGTACCTCTCCAAACTGTCCTTCTCCCAGTTTCTCCTTGAGTCGTAGCTGCTGCCGTGGGAATTCACCCACCGAGATGTCCTTCTTGGTCAGTGAATCCACAGTGAGGGCTGGGACTGCATACATGTTGTTGCCGGTCACACCCTGCAGGTGGACAATATCAGTTTCAGCGTAGTGAGGAACGTTGTTCTGAAAGCCTTGGTGAGGAGTGGACTTGGTCAGGTCGGGCTCAGCGTAGTCCCCACTGCACACTAAGGGGAAACCAAAGACAGGCGGGGTCAGACACACACACTGCCTCAAAACCAGCACGGCCCAGCTGCCGCTCCTCGCCATCCTGCAGAGCTCTGGGAACTCAGCCTAGCTGAGTGCCTTGCACTAAGGTACTACAAGCCAGAAGACTCTCTTTTAACTCAGGCTTAAACCAGAATAAGCTTCACTTCCGCAGGCACTGGAACACTTGTTAATTCCTGGTAAACAGCTGCCGGCTCTACCCAGTTACAAGAGCTCCAATTCTTGCTCAGACATGGAGGCACAGAGTCTGAAGTGATTTCCTGTCTCTGACTCAGCCTAAGTATGACCTGTTCCTCTTACCTGACGCAGGGATGTTGTTGGCAACGTCAAGCTTGTTCTGGATTTCTTTCAGTGACAAGACCTGATCTCTCTTAGCATGTTACACCACCTCTTGCAGCTTATTCACGTAAAACCCCAGGATAACTCTTTATAACTAACTCCCTGTATGGCGAGTATTACACAGCAGCTTTGTTCTGTTCAAATTCACATCCTGACTCAATCCAAATCAGTCTCCCTACGTCGTATAATGCTGGATCTTAGCAACTTGCCAGTGCTTGAAGAATGCAGCTCTGCCCTTCCATTCCCTCAGCAGCACTGCCCTAACCCAGTACAAAACACTGTTGGAAATGTTCCCTTCTTCATGCATCCAAAAGCTCCCCAGGGGCTGGAAGCCAAGGCACCACTGACAAATCTCTGGTGCATTTCCCTCTGCTTTTTCAAAGGAAATTTCAAAGAGCCCTTGCTGTAGAAAGAGGTGCTAAAGGTCTTCTCCACCAGCCAGTCTGGACAGCCCAGAAGCGCTGCTGGCAGCAACTCCACCGCCAAAGGGCTGATGAGACAAATAACGTGCGATTGCTGTGATTGCCAAAACCATCTCCTAAAAGATGATCTGGCTAAGTATAAACACAGTCTTCAAAGAGAACAGTAAAAGGCCACCACCCTCTAGCAGGCCAGGTGCTCTATATGCCAAAGTTAAACATTTAGAAAGTTTCAGAGCTCCAGAATATTGTCTCGGGTCCCTGGTACTGTACTGCATAGGAGCCAGAGAAGATTACTTAGACACTGACATATGGCATACTTTAAAATCCTAGAGAAATAATAAAAGAATAAGCACATAACTTCTAGAGACTGACAATTACATTACCTGAATCCTCTGCACTTTGGGAGAGCTCTGGAAGCTTTTGGAGCAGTGTAGCTGGCTGGTGATACTCCAAATCCAGTGGGAAAGCACGTTCATAGGTGGGATTTGACTGGTGGATCTGGGTCTGGTTGTTGGCAATGGTGTAGCTGTAGAAGGAGAGGCGAACTGTGGCATCTTCCTCCAGGATTCGACGAGGGGCCTGCAAAAGAGAGAAGAAAAAAACCCGCAACAACTGAGCATCGCCTCAGCATTTAAGTAATGTAGTGGCTGCAACCACAGCAACTTCCAATAATGTCTTGGATGGGGCTGGCATCCTCCCCTGCTGTGAGAACAGAGTTTTAGCTGCTCTACAGAGCTGAAAAAATCCTGTGCTTTCTACATAATTCTGAGCTCATTAGAGTTAATGCTTAGTACTACTTGTGTCTGCAAAATAGCCCCATTGTATTACCTTTTCCAACCTTTTCTGAACATACTGCTTCCAAAGAATAATGATTATAATCATCAGGAGCAGAAGAATAATAGCTACAAGGCAGCCCACGAGGATGGAGGTATTGGAGTCATCTGCTTTCTCTCCTATCCAGGTGCTGGTTACAGAAGACGTGGTTTCTGCAAATCATAGAGGAATGAGGAAGAATCTGGAGTTAATAAAGCGCAGGTTGGTAGCTGTGCTGGCTAGCTTCCTACAAATCCCTTCCTACAGCCTGGCACAGAAAAGATCTCAGGCAGCTTCCTGAGCACCACCATAAGCCATGTTCGCATTTTGCCCGTATGAAAAATTCTCAGTTTAGAGGCTCACAGCTAAGAACGGTGCAGAGCACTTCTGCAAATCAAAGCCTGCTCGTAGCGTTGGAACCGATTTCTGCAGTGGATCTGTATCAGAGCAGACAGTTTTCAGAGTTTCACTGGCTGCACCTACATTTTCAGCCCACTTGTTCTGAGGAGCCTCGGCCAGATGAGAGAAAAATAAATAGCTGAGCCTCAGAGGACTGTAAGGTGCAGTCCTGTGCAGGAAGGCAGTATCCACATCGCCAGAAATGGAGGGAGAGATCACGTTAATTGGTACGTTACTGTGAAATCTCCCACCACTTGAGGTTTCCGCAAGGCAAGAAGTCCTTACCCCAGGTCCCCTCAGTAACGTTGTACTCTGTTTCCAGGAGATCCGTTGTGCTTGTGGCAGCCGTAACAAAATTTGGATTCACGCTCTCCATGTCTGGGAAAGGCAAGAGAAGGCGTCACTCCAGCCTCCCTGCTCCTCCTGCCAGCAGTCAGCGCAACCCAAACCACCACCCTTGCCTTGCCAAGCTGGGCAGGGCTCAGACTCAAGCAGCAGGTCCCAAAAACCATGAGTGGAGATGCCTGCTGACTCAGCGCTTCCCAGCACACCTGCAGGAATGAGCCTCTGCACTGAGCAGCACAGACGTCCTGACCCCAGCAACCCACCGGTGTGTGCAGGACCCTTCCCTGAGCTCAGCCAGACACCAGGGAGCAAGAGCTTTTTTCCCACTTGAGCAAGATCATAGGAATCGTCTCACCAGGCTAGACCAAGAGCCTGCCTAGTCCCACAGTGGCAGAGGTGTAGCCAGAAGGGGCTGCTATCAGCAAGATAAGCACCAAGCTGCAACCAAGAGCATTTCTTCCCCTGGAATGTCCTCTCTCTCTCTAGCTGGTCAGGGACCCTTGGGTAGGAAGCTATTGCCAGATCATTTCACTGCCAGTGCTGGTAGTTTTCTCCAAGATTCTTGTTCATTCCCTTCTAGAGCTTTTTAAAGCACCTCATGGCACTGAATTCTGCATCATAGTTAAGACTTGAGGAAAAAAAAAACCAACACACTTCAACCTCTTGTTTTTCATGATCTGCTAACTCAATCATCAACCTGTTGACGTACTTAAATTATTCATAACAAAATACTTGGTAAAGAGAAGTAAAAATCAACTCCATAACCAGCAGGCAACTGTCTCAAAGAGAATAAATGCTCCATGTTGTGCTTCTGCACCCATGCCTGAGTATCAGTCTAAGAAGCACCCAGTACAGCCTGAACCTTTCCACCCCTGAATTGCTCTTCCAACCCTCTCAGTGCTTCTATTATCTCTTACTTTCCTTCGTGTACCCCCACAGCATCCTAGACTTATGCCAACCCCACATCCTGCATGTCCACACCATCTCTTTTGCTCCCTGGGCTTTGCCAGATTTGCCTGAGTGGAGGAATAACTCACCTGACTGGAAGGAAATCTCACTCATCATCATCCAGGTGTCAGCGAAGTAGAAGCGGCAAAGAATGGCTTTACCCACACGCTGATTCAGGGGGACAGTCACAAACCTCGCGCTGGGGTTTTTATCATCCAAGACAGTTGCCACTCCGACAGGCTCCGGCTCCCAGTCTGCAATCAGGCGTGGTTTGAAGAGACACTCCACCTTCTGGAAGATCTTCACCCCCTTGGAAAACATGTTGTTACAATGCACCTAGGATGAGGACAGATCAATCAGACAGGAGGGAAGATTTACTGAAACCTAAATCAAGCCTCAGGAATTTTCTGTTCATGAAACATAGAATCACTTAGGTTGGAAGAGGTCTTTAAGATCAAGTCCAGTCATTAACCCAGCAATGCCAGGCCCACCGCCAAATCATGTCCTTGAGGACCTCATCTACATGTTTGTCAAATACCTCCAAGGATGGTGATCCTACCACTTCCCTGGGCAGCCTGTTCCAGTGCTTAACAACTCTTTAGCTGAAGAAATTTTTCCTACTATCCAATCTTAACCTCTCTTGGTGCAACTTGAGGCAATTCCCTGCCTGCAGTCCTGAAGATCTGGACCACTGGAAGCAGGAGGAATAAGATGACCCTCAAAGTCGTCAGTATCCTTCAGTCTACTCCAGTTTCATAGCCATGGTGGTCCAACCCTCCACAGCAATTCTAGAAATTATTTCCTAATGACCGTGGAGTATTAGCAACTGTGACAACAACGGTTTCCAAACCAAGCGCAGCTTTGAACTCAATTAATAGCTTGGCCTCTACAAGGTCTCGCAGTGAATAGCAGTGAAGCAGTAATGAGGACAACAGGCCTGATGAGCAGTAAAAAAAAACAAAAGAAGGGTATTTGCATGTAATTAGGAACAGATGAAGCTTAGACAACATTATTCAATGAGAAACAGTCATCCATAACATGGGAGGAAGGCCTGACGCCTGCAACATACCATTTGTGCCATATTTGGCCAGGAGTTGGACATATGTTCACATCTTGGACTGATACAGAGACACTTTCTATTCCAAACAACACCCACTAAAGTCAAATTTTTTAATATGTAAGCCTAAGTAATTTCCAATGCAGCTGCACTATTTGCTAACATTTTTTAATACTTGGATACCAGGAAAGGTCCAGAAGACTAGAATAAAGCCAACAGATTTGAAGATATAAGAAAGTATTTACAGACCACCTAACCTCTACAAAAGAAATGCGAAGCTAAAAAGGGCAATGTTCAATAAATAATGACGAATAATTTATGCTAATCAATACAGCTTTATAATTAAATACTAGTTGAACTAGCTATTCTCATCAGCTTGTGTTGTGTTGAGCAGGATGGCTGTGTTTACATGACAGACTTTTGTAAGGCATTTGATTAACTCACTGCAATATCTGACTCCAATTAGCATAATATGAACACGTGAATTAGATTAATTTGATTAAAAATTGTCCACTAGTTAATCTTTACGATTTCCTGCCAAAATTCTTCTCTAGGTGTTTTTCTAACAGGAAGGTATTCCTAGCTCAAGGCTCCTCGCTACCTTTTTCAGTGATCTGAAAGAGACAGCAGAAACACTAGCAATAAAATGAATTAAACAGGGAAAAATATAAATCAGTTTCCCAAAATAATCTGAAGGTTTCAAGACTGACTCATTTCAGGGTAGTGAACTCAGGAACAAAATGTAAGCGATGCTTTCAACACTGGCCTTTTAGCCTGGACACCAACAACTTTGAACTGATTTTTAGTATGATACTAAAGTCTTAATGAGCACTGGCTCCCTATCTGTTGGCTAAGACAACTAATATGATCATAAGATTCATAAACAAAGAACTGTCCAAAAGCAGAAATTGGTACCACTCCTTTACGCAGTCTGATCGAAAGCTTGCATCCAGTTCCAGTTTCTATACCTCCAAAAGAGTACTGGCAAACTAAGAAAGGCCCAAAGGATGACCAAGGACGCTACAAAAACGACCCTGGATCTCCCAGGGAAGATATTGAGAAATTCAGCCAGCTTAGTTTACTGAAGCAAAGATCACAAGATGGTTTAATCACAGTGTAGAAGCATCAAAATTTCTGAGAAGGCAGGATTCTCATTTTTGCCAGCAAAAGCAGGCCAAGAGCCAACAGTTGCAAGCTAAAAATAGACAAAACCAGGGTAACTAACCACTAAAACAATTTACTTAAGGATGTGGTGGGTTCTCCTTCATTTGAAATCTCTACAAGAAAAGCCACCAATTCTTTTTAAAAGATTCTGCTGTTTACTACAGACTCAAAGTTCAGCTCATCCTTTTCTCAAGCGTTGAAATAATTTCCCACAGCAGGAGTGCAGACTGAGGCATCCAGAGAAACCTTTGGTCAAAACGGAAGCACAATCACTTTTCTTTAGCTCAAGGGTCATGCAGTCCCTGGACAGCAAGTTTCCTACATCCTATATCCATCTCAGGTGCTTTAGCACTGCTTTAGGTGTCTGCTTTTCATTCCTTTAAGCCTAATACCAGAAGCAGAGTGTCTGAGCTCTGGAGATGCAAGTGCTCCCCTGCTTCACTTTCCTACACTCGTAAACTTGTGATATCTCCCACTCAAATTCTGCTGTCAGGCACCCTGGATCCCCTTGCTTTGGGAAGAGGACCTAAAAGGGACAATGTGGGAGCCCGCAGACCCAAAACCCAGCCCAGGCTGTGCTGGAGAGGGACAATGCTGACTACCTTCATGGAAGTGAAGTTCCGTGGTCGGTCAAACTGGAATTCCATTTCAACAGAGCCCGTGCTGAAGCTCTCGTTCTTCCAACCAACGTAGTCATAGCCTGGCCACACACGGTACTGGTGGCTCTGCGTGAAATCGTCCAGTCCCAGCACACCGTCTGTCAGCTGGCCCAGACCACCATAGAGGTGCCTAGCAAGAGAGAACCAGCAGTGAGGCAGAACATCAGCCAGGGGAGCTCAAATGTGAAAGCACATGGATCCTTCACCCGGTACCAGGAGAACATTAGCTTATTTACTCTTAACCCATCCTGGACAGAACTCATTCCCCGCCTTTACACAACATCACCTTTCTTTTGGTCAGGCTGAGCTTTTAAAGTCTTTCCCTGCTTGGCAAAAGGCAGAAGTTTATGCACAGTATCAAGCCCTGACAGCAAAGCCAAGCTGCTAGCAGAGTCTCTTGAGAATGAAAACTGAGACCAGAGAAAATGATGCTGTACTCGTTCCAAACAGAGCGGTTTAATTGCGGCATTTCACCATGGAGCTGCACAGGACGACCACTACTCCATCCTGTCATGGAGGAACAGTGGGGAAGATTTTGCAGGCAGGCACAGAAAAAGCAGGAAAAAGAGCAGCAAAACCCTGGGCAGCTCACCCAGCCCCAGCTAACTCTAACAGAGATCCTTCCTGGCATTGCTCCTGCGGCGAGAGGAGGGCATTATCAGCTCTGTTTCCAAAGCCAGCCAGACTCTCTGCCCAGGACCCTGCCTTATTCCACCTCCCTATCTGGAAGCACAGAGCCCACTGCCCAGCTCTCCAGCACTGTCCCAGAGTAGAAGACACCAGAAGCGGGACCCTCCCGACCCACTCGCCTTCTGGGAGCCCTCCCTGGCACATCCCTTGTCCTACAGCAGGGAAAGCACAACCAGGTCAGCTGTGTCACTGCCTCAACTTGCTCCCTGGACCTGTTCCACGCAGCTGCCTTGAGGCAGTCTCTGTAACCTGGGCTGGGCGGCTGCGACACTCACTGAAGCTCTGCCAGTCCCTTCCAGGTGAGCCCTCCTGTCACTAGAATTTGCACAGGTATGCACGCCTTTCCACCCCAAAACAGGATTAACCGCTGGCAGAGGCAGACTTCTGCTTCCAGGCCAGTCAGGCACATAACCTAGAGGTTAAGTACTTTGAAAGAGCCTTTGCTTCGCACGTTGGGTTTCGTGCCCACCTCCATAGCTTCCTGACACTCCCCAGCAGACCCAGCTTCCTAAGCTAGCGCTAGACAGCTAAGTGCAACACCCACATCTTCTTTAATTTTTTTAACATCCAATTCCTACTGTATCAATGCAGCTTGAAAGCACCACATATTAACATCTACAGACATTGTTACCCAGTATCTTGCAACATCCTGTAAGCACGAAGAACAAACTTTCCACCCCGTTATTTTAAACTCCAGTACAACAGAACACCAATAAGCTTAAAAAAAACACCTCTTAAGCACAAAAAAAAATTTTAGGCAACAGTAAAATTTTTCAGGAAGTTAACAAGGACTGAAACAGGACATACAATAAAAGCACTGTAAGTCAACAGATGACACCAGGTCACCGAAGAGACACTGTCATTTCACTTATTAGGCACATTCCCAAACAAGCAGAGATACGCTGCTTCAAAAGGCGACTCATGCCCAAGCTTCTCTGAAGTTTCAAGCTGCTGAAACACACTCAAATCTGTATTTATAGCAAAGTGGTCGCGCTAAATGTCTGAAAGTTCAGCCACTTATGTAACACATCAGATACGGACTCTTACGAGAGTTGGGTAAACCAGAGACACCTCAAAATGTCAGCAATATGCCACTTTACCTACCTAACCTCAGCGATGTGAAAAATTAACAGACCTTGTATTGAGCTGCCAAAATCCAGTTACTTTAAGCTTTTTGACTCCAAATTGGAAAAGCATCATACCCAAGAAATCTTTACAGTGAGTAATCAGCCACCTTCCTCTTATACCACATTGGCAGTGGTGCCTCTGCTGACCTGAAGCTTCTCACAGGGAGTGATGCAGTTTTCCAAGTTGTTTCAAGTCCGTCAGAGCTTTGTTTTCAAAAACAATATCTCAAATCTGTCCAGGAGCTCACAGGTATCAAGTGCAGGCCTAGAGTTCAGGTGTTGCGCACTGTCTCGGATGCCCCATTTACCCTTGGAGACCTCCTGCAACAGTTTAAGATGCAGTCTGCTAGAGAATGCATTTCAGATGTCAAACTGCAGAAGCAACAAAGGCAACGAGGAGGGGAAGGGCCTTCATCTGCTCCAGGGACGCTGGGACTGCACAGGCAGAAGGTCCAGCCACCTCTCCCACTCCAATCTGAGGCAACAAAAGCGTAGCAGCATCTGCAGTATCAATGACAGCTTAAGGCTGTGCCTGAACCAACAAAGAAATCGGTGCAAATAATTTAAGGTCACAATTAGAGATCAATAGCAATGAGGGCTTTAGGGCAATCAGACACATCAGGACTGTGTCATCACATCAAGTGAAGGTGGAAGCTATGAATTAAGACAGCACTTAACCGTATAAGGACACATTCTTTAAAGAAAAGCAGCAAGAACTTTCAATAAAAACCCCACATTTCCTTCCTGCCAGCCTTTGTAAGCTGGGGAAAATAAATTTGATGCATCCTGAGCCCAGGCCCTCCTTTAAAAGAGCAACCAACAACATGCCAAAGGGCCTGGAATAACAAAGTCCCAATGCTCTGGAGAACTAGTGGGCTAGCCTGCAGCTCTGGAGGTCTGAAAGAACTGTTTGAGGTACAAGAGACTAGTGACAGGGCCAGTAGGAAAGAAGAGATCATTTGCACAGTGACCGAGAGAGAACAGGAGAACTTCTCCCACCTGCGCTCCTGGTAGCCATCATAGGTCGAGTCATTCAGATAAACGATGGGGAAGCCAGGAGCCGCTATTGTCCCTCCTTCAGGGATGCTATAGGATGCCAAACCATCTAAAAAAGAAGGCCATATACCTCAGAAATACAGCAGCAGCAGCCTTCCATCACCTCTCTCCATATGATCCTTTCACTTATGGTGTGGACCGACAGAAGCAGTTCCGTGGGCCTGGGATTCCCTCTACATACGTGGGGACGCAGGCTGAGTCCCAGACAGTGTTGTGCAAGGACTACTTTCCAGGGACAGCATGGAAATTGCTACTTACCGTACCAGACACAGCCATAAAGCTCCACCCTCATACAGACAGTCATTGGCATCTCTGTCACAGGAATCACGCGAATAAACCGTGCAATGATGGGAGGCCGAAGATCTTTCAAGACCACGTCGTAAGTATCGATGTTGCCTTGGATCACCTGGAGAAGAGAGAGCCTTACCAGCAACTTCTCCCCACCGCGCAGTTCATTTGCACAGCGGTGGACTCGTACCCTGTCATTTGAGGCTGGGGAGCTCTCCCATGAAATATCTGCAGAGGGTTAGCTGCTGCTGCTCCCCTCCTCCTACCTGCTCCACGGCTTACAGAGTGAAGGCTGCTGCCATTTCGCCTCCTGTCCACGGCAGACCTGCAGCAGGCACTACTCCAAGGGAGAAGAGAAAGGCAGGTGGGAGGTGAACGTACACGTGGGCTACACATTGCAGAGAGCTCCAGTTGCCAGTGTGTAACCTCTCGTCCTTCAACTGAGTCTCCACGTACATTCTGACACCATTACCCTCAGCACTAGTTACCTGGTGGAGGGTCCTGATGTCCCTTCCTCTATAAGCCACTAAAATTCCAGAGGTCTTGCAGTGTTTGGGGCATGAAGGTGCAAGCAGCTGCAGAGCAGACGTCTTGAACTGTTCAGCATCACTAGAGTCACATCACTCTCTGAAGGGCAGTCTGATATGGCAGAGACTTTCACCCTCCCCTTCACTACAGTTCTGGAAACAGTCCACTATTTATTTTGAGAGTCAGTGTGTGGAAACAGCTGAAGCTGTCAATCCCCCAGCAGTGGACAAAACGTGCCTAAGAGATTTTTTGGAAAGGATTTGGACTTATGGAAACAAAATAAGAACACTTTTGATATTGGAAGTCTGAATAACAAGAGTGAGGGCTCCTGTTTAAAGGTGCCGTTGGTGGGAAGGATGAGTCAGAGGCTGATGTTACTCAAAAGACCACATAGATTACAATTGTTGATGTACAGACAATTAAAAAGACAGAGGCCAACAAAGGAGTAGAGAGGTGGCTTCCTCTTCACAGCAGCAGGCAAGATCTCCAGAGAGTGAGTGTGGCTGGAGAGTCCACTGAGAAGTGAAAGACCTTATTGTATCACAAAAAAAAAAAACACTCAGAAGACTGCATCTCCCTGCAGAAGAGCCAGTCACACCTGGTGGTCTACTGGACAGCACCAGGATAGCTGTAAAAGTTTTCTGCACCTGCTTAGACAGCTCTACAGAGGTGCACAGTCCCAGAAGCTGATCAAAGGAAACAAACGGGAAACCAAAAAGTAACCTCACTTTCTCATCCTCTTCAGCTTTTAACCTACAGCCTCTTAATCTCTCTCTTCCTAGGAAAAACACCTGTGACTCCTTCCAGTGAAGCGGGGACACGGAAGTACTCCTTGTCTTCAGGAACTCAGTGACAGGATTAACCCTTCCAGCTATCCAGATGGCCTAAGCCACCAGGCTTGTTCCACAAGACCTTGCTGATAGATAAAATCCAAGAGGACACAGCATGTGGCAGAATATCCCACATCATCATCACTGAAGTTAGACAGATCCTCCTGAGTTCACCATTTGTCAGGGAATCTGAGGTGGCAGGTAAGTCAAGCCAAAAAGTTCTTAATGCACACAGTAAGAAAGCTTCAGCCACGCCCCTCAGAAAAAGGTGCCTTTGTAGCAGCGATGGAGCTTGTCCTGTACAGGCATGTCCCCAGAGAAGCCAAGGAGAAGATGCACTTTGCGTAGCACCTCCACAAGGTGGGGTTGCTGCTACTGAGTACCCAAAGTGAACCAGCAGGTGGAACAAACCAGTTGCCGGTCCCAGTCACTACTGACCCCAGCGTTCCCAGCATCACGAATGAAGTGGTGCTGCTGGCAAACACCTGCAGGTAACTGACACCAGAGGCTGATGAGGGACAAAGCCGTAACAGCGTTGTGCCCTGCAACGCCAGTGCCAGTGGAGAGGAGCATCCTTAACTGGCGTCAGAGACAAGGGGACACCAAAATGACTCTGTGCCTTTACCAAGCAAGTTAAACTCAGGAGGTGACTTTTCTGGCAAGAAGCAGCATGTGCTACACGTCTGAAACTTCATAGCACAGTGACCGGCAGGGCACTCCTGCAGCCCAGAAGGCCAACTGCATCCTGGGATGGATCCAGAGAAGTGTGGTCAGCAGGGCAAGAGAGGGGATTCTCCCCCTTTACTCTGCTCTGCTGAGACCCCACCTCGAATCCTGCGTCCAGTTTTGGTGCCCCCACCATAAGAGGGACGTGGATCTGTTGGAGCGTGTTCAGAGGAGGCCACAAGGATGATCCAGGAGCTGGAGCAGCTCTGCTACGAGGACAGGCTGCGGGAGCTGGGGTTGTTCAGTCTGGAAAGGAGAAGACTTCGGGGGGGACCTAACAGCTGCCTTCCAGTACCTGAAGGGAACCTACAGGGAGGCTGGGGAGGGACTTTTTACAAGAGTGTCCAGTGACAGGACAAGGGGAAATGGGTTTAAGTTGAAGGAGAATAGATTTAGACTGGACCTTAGGAAGAAATTCTTCAGTACGAGGGGGCAAGACTTTGGAATAAATTGCCCAGAGAGGTTGTGGCTGGCCCCTCCCCGGGGGGGTTCACAGGCCGGGTGG
>NW_009693983.1:15392-35120 GCF_000703405.1 Apaloderma vittatum | reverse complement strand
CTAAGGTCCCTTCCAGCCTCGGCCAGTCTCGGATTCTGTGATCACACACGCTGAATACATGCTCATTACTTTATCACAGTCTAACAGTGAAATCTTGCAGAAGTTGACCCACACTAACATCTGTCACTAATGCTGCCCTGAGTGCCAAGATCACTGCTCTGCACAGGGCTGAGGTGGGAGACAAAAAGCATTTAGCTGCTTACGGACAGTTTAACTGATTGAATTCTGGTAGAATTCAGGATGCAGATAGACTTCACTGAAGAAAGTACCGACAAAGAACAGTTAGCCCCATGGAGTTTAAACTTCCCCTCTCATTCTGCAAAAACCAGCATCTGTAGCACATACTAAGCTGTGAGGGATGGACAAGATAATGGTTAAGGGTCAAATAGCCGATCAAAGGTCTCAGGAGGAAAATGATTCATTAACGAGCTAAAAGCTATTAACCTTGCAATACAGACCCCACTGTGACTTCCCAAGTTCCCCCAGTGCAACAAATCATCACCTCCCCCAGTACCTTCCTAAGCCTGGCTTAGGTGTTCAGACTCCACAAGCCAGCCTGAGGCAGGTGATCAGGTGAGAGGAGCTGCAGATGAGAGAAGGGGATTCCTTCCCTGGGGAAGTTTAATAAAGGCTTATGAACACAACCAGAACACAGCCAGCGCGGAGCAGCACGCTCAGGTCTGGAGATAGCAGGAGAGAGCTGTGGTGACGTCTCTTTGAGTGTGTGTGCTCAGGACATTTCCTACCCTTGAAGCTCCTCTCTTTCTTTAATCACAAAGCAGGCATCTGCTTTGCAGCTTCCAGTTTGGAAGCAAGCATCTGGCTGGTAGAGGGACTTTCACGTGATGTTTCGAACACAGACAGAAAGGTAGCAAAGAGCCACAGAGCTACAGGTTTCAGCCACGGCAATGGCTGGGATGTGGGGGATCAGGTCAGGGAAATAACAGTCCAGCATCCCAGGACTAAGGCAGAGGCTGCCGAATGCCTGACAAAGAACAGTCAGGATAACGCACTAGGGAGTATGTAGAGGATGTGCCTCCTACAGTTCAGTTCTCTATGACTTGGCTTCTGCGTGCTCCACAACTCGGTTCCTACTACACTCACCTTCCTGCCTTGACGATCTTTCCAGGAGATCCAGCGCTCCCCATTGCGGCTGTAGTCAATTCGGTAAGCGCGGGCAAACTCTTTGCCTGTGGCACGGGCATGCCGTCCCTGAGTCCCAATCAAGGTGATGAAAAAAAGCTTGTGCAGATCGATTTGAAGGAACTGTACATCTTCTGGTTGCAACAAGCCAGCAGGGCACCAGGCTCCATCCCCCTCTTCCCTTTGTAACCTGAGGGGAAAAACACACACGTTAAAAAAAAGTCACTTCCAAAGATCCAGCCTTCCCAGTAACTGAGGAAACACCTTGAAACTTGAGAATTGGGAGAAAGAAACCAAATTAGCAAGTGACTCTTCACAGTTGGCTACGAAATACCTCTCCCCTGAAGAGTGATGGTCCATTGAGTCTTAAAGAGTCCTGCCACCAGTTTTGCCCTGTTCAGAACACCTCCCTCAGTCTCAGATATCCTTCACTAACTGTTAGAAGTTAATTTCTTTCCCTGACACATACTTTCAGGTTCCTTAGAAACAACTATGCTAGTCAGTAGGTAATTGCACACTGCCTGCTTTTTATCACCTTGCTGGTAAAGTGCGTACTCACTGCTAAACCCCACACAGTAAGGCCTGAACCTCTGCTTCACCACCTCCTACAGCTCTAGGATGCACAAAGAGGAGCTATCTTCAAAATACATCACAGAATGAAAAGCTCTGCCCATCTACAAATTATTCTGGGTCACCTCAACACATCTTTCCCATTTCCTTCATTCAGAGTTGCTCAAGCGGGACATTGCTACGTGTCCGACGTGAAGGTCTCTGCTTTGAAGCTGCATGTCACAGCACCAGCTGTACAGACGAAGGCTTCCACCCTTGGCGACCGCACGTAGAGCAGTGCCGCGGCCATTGGGCAGCGGAGCCACCGGAGGAACCCCGGCTTCTGCAGGCAGCAACCCACAAGGTGGTGAGAGTTTTGAACGTGAAAAATTTAACCAGACACAAAAAGACCATGTGGGGTTTGCGGCAACAGGGATTTCTTAGCCAACAGCAAGGCCCTCAAGTGCCTTGTCCTTCCAGCAGCTCTCCTGCCTCTAACCGATGGGGTCAGGGAGTGCCGATCCCTGCGCACGAAGGCAGGCAGTGCCCAGGAGACAGCGGAGCTCAAGGCACAGGTTAGAGAAGATTTTTGCCTCAGGTTGGTCAGCTGTTTGCACCAGGCCTTCTTCTGGTGAAGTGGCAAGTAAAAGAAGTTGTAAGAAAGGCAGGAAGGGTAACTGTGAAGTGACAGAGACAGACAACTCTAACAAAACAAAGTCAGCAGCCAGAGGGTGCCTTCACATCTTATTCCTGCGGACACCCAGCTGCCCTGGCAGAGAGATGATGGTAACAGATGGTAAGTGATGCTGGAAGTATTTGCAGAACTGGACATAAGCCATACCTCGGAGAATAAAATAGGTCTCTCAGCTTTCAGACCCACAGGCTTGTTCAAACTCCATTAAAACCCATTACACTTCGCAGCTCTGCTCTATTACAGACTAAGAAAAAAATAAAAATCAAGGACTAGAACTTGATGATTTTTGACTGCCCAAAATCATAATAAAAATAGAAGTATCATAATTAACCTGAAATTCATATCTGACTTGTCCCAAAACTGTAGGAATGTTTGATACCATTATTATAAACAATTCTAAGGAAACTTACATTTTTAACTATTTTGTAAATCACCAGTTAGTAGCTTTGGAAGAAACAAAACGACAAAAAAAAATGAAAAGCCAAGCTTATGAAGCAGACTGTAGTACTGCTTGATGTTGAAAGAAAATCCTTTAGCTGCTTTCTAACAATTCCTAACTCTGCAGTTTCCAGGTTTTTGAGTCAAAATGGACACAGCCCGTTTCCTCAATAGGATGCTGTTGAAAAGTACATCCTCATAAATGATTTCCTACGATTTAGTTCCAAGCGCTCTACAAGAATCCCAGGGGCACTGTCCCCAGCCAACCTGTAAGTCACAAACCCATTAGAGATTTATTCACAGAACTATAAGAAGATGAGGGTTGGAAGAAACTTCTGGAAGCCTCCAGTCCAATCTCCTGCTCGCAGCAGGGCTAACTCCAAAGCAACAACGTGTTGGCTCAAGGTGTTGTACAGCCAAGTCCCGAAAAATCTCAAAACACTGAGACATCGTCACATCTCTGGGTACCTGTCTCACCATTTCATTCTCACAGGGAAAGATTTATTTTTTTTCCTTAATACTGAATCAGAATTCCCATATTATAGCTTGTGACCATGACCATTGCCTCTTGGTCTTTGATCACACACTAATTAGATTTAATAGGGAAGCAGCCAACAAGTCAAGCAAACACATTTCTTTAAGGGTAAAGGAACTTCCTCTCAATCACATCATGGATATCTAGAAGGAAAAAGGCATTTCATTTTTTGCCACTGATTAACCCACCGTGCATACTGGGGTCCTGTGGAATCGTACCACTGGCTGGAAGCAGTGATGTCTTCGTCTCGTATCGTCCCCTCATGCATACCCAAGGGGTAACGGCATATCGCTGAAAATGGGAACACAAGCAAGTGAAAAAAAAAAATAAAAAATCAATACCAGCTCTTTCTAGATCACGAGACAAGTTTAATTAAAATGCTATTATGTCTAGGGAATGAACATGGTAATGATAAAGCCGAGAATACAAATAAAAAGGATTAAATACTTCATAATTACCATAAGCTGAATTGTAAGCAATGCAATATTCTCACAGTTACTACCATTCAGCAGAGTCCTGGCCAGGCAAAAACTCTACAAAGAAACATTTTAAGAACATGAAATCCAAATCCATCCTTCTTCTGGAATAAACTGGATGCTTGACTTGCAGTCAAATAGGAACAATTAATATTTTCACCCATCCAGTAACAAGCAAGAAGTTAAAGAGCTTCTCTTACAGACAGCCAGGCCGGCTTACGGAAACCTCTGCTCTGTTGTGTCACCGCAGGTTAGAGCTCACAGTTGAGCACAAGCCCCTGACCATGCTCACTGCCCTTTCGTGGTCTGGTCCCTTCCTCCAGCCTCCAGTGGGACAAGTCCTTCTCTCCAGGCACGAGAAACTTCTCAAACTTGGTGCCTCCAGGGAGCACAGACACAACTGGCTCAAGCCATGAAGCTTTACAAGCTCAATACACCAAAGGTAGTGCAGATGTAGCTTACAAATCCAAGCTGGCCAAGCTCCCTCCCCTGACACAAATTTTTAAACATGTCTTGGAATATTAGAGATGCTTCAGAAAACGCCAGATCGTAACGTGTTCGTTAGGGCTCACTGTTCGAAATAGGCCAGCAAGATATTTTTGTCAGACTAACATCAAAAGATTAAAAAGAAAGTTAGACCGGGTTAAAAAAGCAAAAGTTATATCAGATTAAATCATGAAACAATTAAAAGACCAAAAAAACAGTCAATGGCAAGTCCCAGAAAAAAGGGAAATAGACTTTTCTCTGAGTTTCTGGTCTTTGTCCTCTGAGCTCACAGCAGCGCCAGCTCCTCCCCTGTCTGCAGGGACACAGGCAAGTGCCACACAGGCTCCAGCCACCGCAGCAGCACGTGTGGCAGGTGGCATCCCCCTGCCACGCCGGCACCTCTGCCTGCTCTGCCCTAAGGAATACCTACAAAACAACTAGAAAACACCATCACACCACCGTCTGTATTCACGGCAAGCTGCCAGCCAGATATGGAATAGTCTCACTCCTTCCCGCTCTCATCAAAAGGCAAAGAAGGCAGCACAGACGATCCAAACACGAAGATCAGCAGCCTCAGCATAACAAAAGAGATCACTGAAGTATGACAAAGATCATTCATATCCTGAAAAATAACTTGCTGTCCCTCAAAATACCCCCCCAAACACCTCCTCCCCAAAAAAACAATAACTAACCAGTATGTATCCTTAATCTATTAAACATTTGGAATACCAGGGTTCAAAACATGGGTGCAAAAATCAGCCAAACTCACAGGTCCTACAGGCAAATACACCAAGCACCAGCTAAGAAAGCTCCGAAGCAGCAGATGGCAGCGAGCTGAGAGCACACGTGTGGTAAAATAACGTTGGGCGTTTGCCGGCTGTACGCTCCCCCAGAACCAGCAGGGATGAGGTCCTGGAGTCAAGACCCCAAGCTGGATGGCCTCTGGTCTCACCCAGAAGAACATTGATTCATATGTCTGAGGTTTCTTAAGAAAGAAGAATTCACCAGGAGGCAGCTGGTGTCTGCCTGCGATCAAGCACGATGACTGTGGCTGTTGAAAGCCAACCAACAGCGCTAACCATCCCCTGATACTGAACATGAAGTTTAGCAAACCAATTAGCCTCAACCGTCTTCGCTCTCACCTGTCTCGCCACAGATCAGTGCAATGTGACCCATTGCTGGAAAGCCAGCAGGTCGCTGATCTACGGGTAAGTATCTGAAGCTTTTCCAAAAGGGTGGGGTCATTATCTGAACACAGAAAGTGGGTTTGTGTTTCTGCAGAGAGAGCCCTGTCCAGTCACAACTTATTTAAAGGTCAACTGCACGCCCTGCAGCAATGCTGGAGAGAGTACGAGCCAGCTGGGAAGGACTCTGGGGAACCAGGACTTATTGCAATCCTTAACAGAACTCATGTGTTCACAAACCCAGGGCTGGCAGATGGAAGGCTGAGTGTCTGTGCCATGGAGGGATGCACTGCATGGGTGGCCATGGCTCTCACCAAAACAAGCAGCACGAGGCTCTTGCCAAACGCGCGTCCTCTTGAGCAAAATCATCCTTGGGCTCTGTTTAGATGCCACCAGGACTCCTACTCAGATATCCCTGACCCTTTACTACACACGCAGGGACCCCACAAGCCACACAGAGAGGATACAATGAGGCTCAGAAAAGTGTCACAGCTCGCCTCTGTTAATGAGGTGAAACAACTGACAGAAAGGCAGGAAGACTCCTTCCCACATAGGTCTGAAATGATTCAAAATCCGGCCGCCCCTTGGGTTTCGAAGGCAATGCCGGAGGCGCTTCCGAGCACTCCTGGAGCAGATTGAGAGGCCAAAATCATCAACGCAGCCCGTAGGCACCACAGCCAAGTAGCAGCAGCGGGGGTACGGGTGTGCTGGGGGCTGGCTGGGAACACCAGAGCGGCAGCTGAGCAGCTCGAGAGCTGAGAACGCAAAGCTGCCTGAGGAAGTCAGGGGTGGAACTGAGAAGTGTGAGCGAAACGACAGGCCTGCTTCTGGGTGGAAAAGATTACTGCAGGAGCGGGGGCCACAGCCCTGTGCTCAGAGCCCACCTCCCAGGATCTGGTAGGGGGAGAACTACTCCTGCACCTTTGGGTGCGCTAACTTGTGTGCTTAGCACCACCAGGGATCTGCACATGACTGACCTCTAGCTGCTGCCTTCCCCCTTCTCCCACGAGATTTTAGCTATCAGAATCAGATGGCACCCTCAGCTCAAAGCTGGACGTGTCAGGGGGTGTACAGGGTCAGCTATCACAGGGGAGCCCAGGAGGGTCTGCTGAGCTCTCCCCCAGGCCTGGCTTCATTTCAGGCTGGTTGCAGAACAACCTCAAAACTCCGCAAACATCCGCAGGTCAGAGCAGGGTCAGAACCAGACACAGTCACAGGGCTCCCAACCACCAGAGCCAGCCCCAGCAGAGAAAATGAAGGCCCTCGAGGTAGCGCTGCTGCCTCACCACACCTTCAGCCAAGCTAGACAAGGATTACACTCATTTATTTCACAGATTGTCTTCAGATCAAACCATCTCATCACAGGGATTTATTTATTTTTTTTTCAATATATTGCAGACCATTGTCTTACTCATCTCCATCAGGACTGTAACTTGCCAAATGCTGTAGAAAAAGAGGTCATGCCCTCCACAGGGACTCGGAGGCTCACATGCCTGCCTCCATCCCAGCTTTGGGCCAGGCAGGGTTTTCTACCTTTCCTTCCACACTTCTCTCTCCAAAACCCCTCTCACTGGCTGGAGAGCTGGGACTTATGTTTTGCTGATGGGCAATTTGCTTTCCACAGCGAGAACAGTATCTCTGAGCCAGCTGAGAGTCAGGTGTGCTCTGCAGGCCACATGGTCAAAGTGACAAAAGGATAATCAGAGCTCAAGACAGGCCTGCCAAGAGCACAGACCCTCAGCATGGGCGAAGAAAGGAGCATATCCATGTGTCTGAGCACCTGGGGGGCTCTCAGGGGAGGTGTTCCACTCCTGCATAGCTGTCAAGGGAGCCTGGCCATCTCAGCTCAGAGGAAGACATTCAGTGATTATATTCAAGTGCCTTTGTTATATTGACAAGGATTCACCGTGAGAGGCCAAGAAAAGTTTAGAACAAGTATACGAAAGGTGGGAGATCAGAGTCCTCTCCCAGCCTGGCAGAGCCCTACCAGGGTTGACTTCGGTGCCAGATGGCTCCGGCAGTGAGGCCAACAGCAGCATGCAGAAGATCATGGTAGCGATCGGAGACGCTGCGCAGGGTCAGATGGGTGCGAGTCCTTCAAAGACAGCAGCTGCCATCTACATTTCTGAAAGACAAAGCAAAGAGAGAAGATGAGAGTCCTCCAAAGACAGAACTTCTCTGTGCTGCGGACTTGCCATCTTGTCATTGCCTTGCGCTGGGCTGGGCGATCTCCCGTGTCCACAAGTGCCTTCCCTTCAGCCCTGCTCTGACCCACCCCCTGATCAGAGGCTTAGTGCAGAACTCACGATCGCCTGACTGCCCACACCGTCTCCAAAGCTATTAATGTAATTCAGCTTTTAAAAGCTCAGCTGCCATGACTACCGTGTACACACACTCTCTGAACTGCTCTTAAACCAGTCCGATGCAAGGTAATCTCTCCCCCACTGATTCTTCACTTTCCTTATTATATTAACAAGTACCGAAGCTGCGTCTACAACGAACCTGGATGGTCCGACCAGGCTCACCAAGCGGGGCTTATCTACCCAACGCACACCCCTATCTACACCAGCTGTCTACTCCAAGTAGCCAAGTGGGCACTCTGGAACTTGTCACACAACTTTAAGATAAATGTCTAGAACAGGGTGAAAACAATCTCTCCCTACATGTCCACACTGCTGCCAAAAGAGCATGTGCGCTCACACACTTCATTTCCTGTTTGGAAACAAGGAAAAGAGCAAAGGGCTTAAACACTGGCAATTTCAGTGGAAAGCCAGGATAACACCTAAAGGAACACAAGGTCATATCAGCAGTTATGTGAATTCTTTGTGTCCTGCAAAGAGCCTCAGGAGGTTCCCATCCTGGAAGATGGCTTTACAGCAGGCAGGTTAGAGGCTCTGCCTCATGTTGAAGTGTCAGGCAGAAAGAAAACAGAACAAATCAATAAACAAATAGTTGCCAGGACCAGAGGGTGTTTGCTCAAGAATCCTCAGAAGGGTAGTAAAAAGGCAAAACTGAATGTTAGGACTTGTTAGTAAAGGAAGAGAGGATATAAAAGAAACCATCACCATGCCTGTGCATACATGCGTGCAAGAGCATCAGATGCCATTAGCTCAGAGATGTGTAACAAAAGGCTGTATTTTTTCCACCCAACATAATTAAACCATACAAGTCACAGCCATGAGTTGCCATGGTTACAAAACCAACTGGATATATTCACAAAAAGATACACCACGGCTTCTTAAACCCGAAGGTAAAACCTTTGGCTCAGGAAATCCCCCAGCCACAGATCGCTAGACGCCCAGAAGCTAAATCAGGGTTAGAATCACTGAAGCTTGCCCTGTTTTTATTCTCTTTCCTAAGGATTTGCTACTGGCCATTCTCCCTGCTGCATTCCGTCAGAAAAGATGGCTCTGAGCCTGAAAAACAACTAAGGGCCTTCTTGGGAAAAGAGCCAAACACGCACGCAGGAGGGAAAAGTAACGATCGATCGGTGGATGCTGCCTAGTGGTGCTGTGCCCAGCCACACAACCGTGCAAGAAAGCCCCAAAAGTCCTTAAAATCATCAGCCCCCTCTTACATTCCACATGAGCACCCTGGCCAAGGCTGGGAGGAAGGTGACCATAAGGTTCTGTGATTTTGTGGCATATTGGGTGGCGAGCGTGCAAAAGCAAAGCACCGGAGAGAAAAGGCAGCCCCTACCTCAGCAGGAGCATCTGGCAACCAGAAAAGAGGCTTTGACCAAGAACTCTCAAGCTCTGTGAGCATCCAAGGGTCAATCCCTCTCCCCTGAAAAAGAGAGGGGTGATCTCCAATGCAAATCCATCCCGTGGCAGACTCTAAGTAGCACGTAGCAGAGATTTCTCCTAGCCACAGAGAGGGAGGTTTTGTGAAGACCTTTGTGCAGCAGAGTTTCAAGACAGACGCAGCGGATGTTAATCCGTGCAGGTGGATTTGCTCGGGTGCCCTGGAGGCTCCCCAAGCAGGGGAGAACTCACAAAGGGAACCGTGGAGTTCAGCACTAGAGGACGTGAGAAAGGAGAGTGTCGTGAACATCAAGGCTTTAACTTCGACCACATTTCTGGAGAAGGTGATGGGTAACACAGCAGAGAGTTGTTTGGTTGTATATGGGGTGCCAAGGTCAGGATCCAGTGGTCTGCCCAGATGCAGCCTTGGCTAGAGGAGGTCCTTCCCCTGGGTCCCCATGCTGAACAGAGCTGCAAGTTGCTGAGGGGACTCTGGCAGGAGAAAAGCAGGTTGGAGACATCTTCCAGGTGACTTCCCCGCTGGAGGTTTAGAAGCTGCCAGCTGTACTGGAGCCCGGAGAGCAGAGGACGAGCACATAGACACACACACAGCATCCTCACCCCTCCAGGGCCTAGGGACAGAGCCTGGCAAACAGGGAGAGGATCGAGCATCTGTAAAGCCACAGGCTACCTCCCCCCAAAAACACCTCCAGATTTCCCTCTAACTTGGAATGGTTAGAGTGGCCAGAGAGCACTGAAACGGCAATTGTACATGGCTAGGTAAGGATTAGAGCCTCCTGTTAAAAAGGGAAGGGGGAAAAAAAAAGGAAAAAAGAAAGAGAACAATCGCAGATATCACTCTAAGTGCTCCAATGCCTTGGCTTCCCACTTGATCTGCAAGCCCAGCAAGGAAGGAGCGACAGCAGGGAGGCAGGTGCCTGCAGCAGAGCACAGGGATGAAGGAGCAACCATTCTCTGCCATCAGCACAGAGCTCACAGACCAGCTCGGATTAGCAACTGCCCTGAATGAAAAGTACTAAGCCAAGTCCTAGCGTAAGGATTTTGTCTTTTGACCAAAAGACCAGGTGTGTCAACCTCTCAAAAGGACGTGCGAGCAAATCATGACAACGGCCACTGATGTCACCCCATCGTCCCATCTGACCAGCTACAGATCAAACACCAAAACTGAAGTGCCCATTTGCTTTAAGCAAAGCTCACCCCACCTTCTAAACCGCACCTATTGTATTGCCACATAACCAGTAACATCATTTAACCGCTTGAGTACAGCAGTCGGAATCCAGAAGGTAACAGAAGGGAAGAAGGAATGGGGTGGGGACAGGGAAGGTCACACAGAGATGCCCCAGCACAGCACCGGCTCCTGCCACCGAGGCAGCAACCAGCACTGGAGGAAAGGTACGGGCTGGAGCACCACAGGCAGAGGTCCAGCCCACCCTGCTGCAGCCAGCACCCTGTGAAACGGCCCCTTTCAGGGCCTGATGGGCACGTGGAGCCCAGCAGGTCAAGCAAAACTGGTGTGGCTTGGGGGAACTGCAAGGCAAAACTGGAAGATGTGGCCATAGAGACCAGCCTGGCCTCCAGGAAAGACAAGGAAACATTCAGAGCTGGCTCTAGAACTTGTCTGTCTGCAACTCTGCGCTGACAAAAGCTGACTTTGAATTTGGCCTTTGCCTAAACAGCACCCAAGCTGAGCAGGATGAATCCTCTCCAGATGTGTCTGTCTCCACTGATGACAGAGGGAACATAAACAGCCTCATCATTCCCAGGCGGCCACTGGTTGGCAAGACAACTCCTCACCTTTGTGTGTGGCAGTGAAGAAATGTTTACAGCAGCTGAGCCCTACAAGGGGAGCCCAGCAGCTGGGCTCCAGCTGTGCTGGGCTTGTTCTTCCCACCGCACTTGGTTTCCAGTCCCGGACCACCAAAATGCATGTCTGGGAGTCCCAAGAGAGGTGCTGCACACAGGGAAAGTGTCATTTCTCATCTTCTAGTGCTCTACAGCAACTGTTGTTCTCTTGAACAAGGTCACCAAGAGTGTTTCTCACCTCATTTCCTAATTCTGAGGAGCCTCAGCTCCACCGAGGAGCTCGTACAGAGATAGATCACTGTTTGAAGAACTGCTGATGTTGATTTCTGCCGAGTCTAAACCTCAGCTAGTAGCAGACTGAATTCCCAAACTGCCCACTTCCCAGGGCTAGGACACCTTGGAATATACTAAACACAAACCTCTGACCAAACTGCTTGGAATGATTTTTTTTCTGGGTAGATAATATGACACTTTTCCTTGTAGCTCTCTCAGCTGCATCAGACTCCCTTGTTGTACTCACGCCTTTCTTCCTGGCCTGCCCACACACAGACAGAAAGTGCCAAGACTATAGCACAAGCCTGAAACCAGCAAAAACAGGATTAGCAACATCCTCACGGAGGCAAGAAAGTGTTAAAACTCTGTTCTCAGGACTGAATGGATCAAGTTGCTAATTGCTAACAGCTGGCTGCAGGAGAATAAAATCCTGTTACAATCATTGTGAGAGTGGAAAAAAAAATCTGCTTGCTGAAAAACTCCCTCAGAAACGTAAAAAGCGGGCAGTTTTTCCCAATATACGCAACAGATACCACGTCTAAAAAGCCAACCCACCTCTCGCAGCTCGCTGTGACCCAGCGCTGTCCCCAGCGCAGCACAGGGCCCGGAGCAGAACCCAGTGGGCGCAGGAGGGAGCTATTCTTTAGTGATGTGCATGGAGAAGGTGGGACTTGGAGCTCCTCCAGGTACTGTTCTCCCTCCAGAGATCCATTACGGAGGTCTGGCATGTTTGCGAGCCTCTCTAGATCCCAACTGAAACACGCATTTGTTTTAACGGGTTCCTTGGCAGATCGTTACACCTTGGAGCGGGACCTTAGGGTTCGCTGCAGGAATCCCTTTACAGATGCCCAGAGCTGCACCAAGTCACGATCAAGACTCATGGCTGCGTGGATGATGCTCTGTGTGTGTGCTACAAGAGGATCTATCCTAAATCAAAGCACCCTCAGAAGAGGTTCAGGAACGGTCAGGAGGACTGGATG
Organism: Apaloderma vittatum; assembly: GCF_000703405.1. NCBI lineage: Eukaryota > Metazoa > Chordata > Aves > Trogoniformes > Trogonidae > Apaloderma > Apaloderma vittatum. The sequence continues at coordinate 22,795 of NW_009693983.1, read as the reverse complement.
GTATCTCCTGGTCCTCCTAAAGGTATTCAAGGAGGAAACAGCAAAGCTGCTAATTGGGACATCCTAAGCCTGAAGAAAGAGAGGCTGCGAAGTGTGATCACAGAATCACAGAATATTCGGGGTTGGAAGGGACCTCAAAAGATCATCCAGTCCAACCCCCTGCCAGAGCAGGATCACCCAGAGCACTCACACGGGAACGTGTCCAGGCGGGTTGGAAAGTCTCCAGAGCAGGAGACTCCACACCCTCCCTGGGCAGCCTGGGCCAGGGCTCCGGCACCTGCACAGGGAAAATGCTTTTTCTAATGTTTTTGTGGAATCTCTTATGTTCCAGCTTGTACCCATTGCCCCTTGTCCTGTCATTGGACATCCCTGAGCAGAGCCCGGCTCCGTCCTCCTGACACTCACCCTGGACATATTTATAAACACTAATGAGGTCACCTCTCAGCCTCCTCTTCTCCAAGCTAAAGAGCCCCAGCTCCCTCAGCCTCTCCTCACCAGGGAGATGATGGCTCCAGAACGATTGTGGAACACGTCTCTTTGCCTCACAACTCATCTGAGACATCCGACTTCAGTCTGGATCCAACAGAATTTGATGATGAAAACGCTCAGCAGAAAGGATTCTGATCACTTCTGCTTAGTGTACAATTCAAACGCTTCAGTTTCGCTTTTTTTTAGAGGGCTTTTAAGCCCCAGTCATCTCCTCCCGATATATTCCTAGTTACCATTAACAAAGATTCTGCCTTTGCAGCTCTGCTAACACCATGCTAAGAGTGCGCAGGGACAACAATCTTAAGGAAAGACACATCATCTCCTAATGAAACCAAGCGCCACACGACAGGAAAAAGCAGAGCAGGGCTGCTGGCCGGAGAAGACGGCCACCCAGTCCAGCAGAATCGTAGAACCATAAAATTGTCAGGGTTGGAAGGGACCTTAAAGATCATCTCGTTCCAACCCCCGGCCATGGCCTGAAAAACTCCCAGGGATGGGGCTGCCACCCCCTCTCTGGCCAACCCATGCCAGGGTCTCCCCACCCTCATGGGGAAGAACTTCTTCCTCACGTCCCATCTGAACTAAGAGCCACCTGAGGGTGAACAGATGCGATGAGCAGCAGGACAGTCACGCCAAACCTGCAGGAGCCCTTCGAGAATAAGGGAACAAGTCTTCCTTTTGGGGAACTCGAAGTGTGATCTCTATGGCCATCCTTAGATTCAGTCAAAGAGGCAGCAGGGGAGGGGTCTCTGCATGACATGCAGGTGGCACCTGGACAAACCAGGTGCAAACAGAGACACCAGAAATCAACACGTTGGACAGTAACAGGGGAGCTGGGCAGGCCCAGAAAGATCCTGCATGAAGCATGAGGCTGCCAACAGATCTTGGATATAGACACCAACAGAGATGGTCAAAAAGAGCAAAAACTCATCCAATGCTAGCAATGTGGTGGGGGACGTAAGGCAGGAACAGTGACACCATAACGAGTTGTCCAGAGCAGCAACAAGGCTGGACAGACAAAAGCATCAAGATTTTAGGGGGAAGGATTGAGTTAATCAAGATGCATGTGAGAAATAAAGACACAGCAAAGGGAAAGTGAGATGGGAAGGGGCTCCAGTGTGATCTTTGATCCAGTCCAAGGAAACCTGTCACCACAAGAGACGCAAAAGAACCAGTGGGGATAAAGGATCCCAACAGTCAGAAGCGGCACTTGTGGTCAGGACAGGGACACCACAGAGCTGGGCTTGAGGCAGAAATAGGTCATCAAGCCTGGGTGTACTTTTTGGTCACGCTCATGAGGGGTGGGTGATAGTACTGCCCTGAGGCTGAGGAGGGTTTAAACCTCGTTTTCCACATTGTAGCCAAACATCTAATGGGGCTATTACGAAAAAAGTGACACCTCTCACTAAATTTTAGGAGAAAAACAGCATTGCAGTCACTCCTAGCATAGTCAAGTAACACTAGGAGAAGGTTCAGCTCACGGACTCAAACACAGAGCTCCTTACCTACAGCCCAGAGAGGGGTTTTGGCAAAAAGAATTGGAGACCTGCAAATCCTCCAGTATTTTCCCCACCCTCTGTTGGCCAGTCCCAGAGGAATGGGGTGTCCTTGGTTTGTGAAACTGCACTAGTGCCTCTGTCGCAAAGCCAGACTTCAAGGTAAATGAACAAGTGTAACTTAATCCAAAGTAACCAGTCCAAAATTAGAAACCATTCGAAAGGCAAAGCCGAAGATAAGGAAATGCAAATTCATTGTACTAACACTTCGGCTAATCCAAAAACACTGCTCCCCTTCCCCACTGCCCCCAGGCTGGGGGAACTCTGCCTTTATCTCAGCTGAGGGACCTGGAGGTACATCCCACGACCCAAGCAGACCTGCCAGGCACACCATGCTGCTGTACAGGGTACAAGCGTACACCGTTCCTGTGGAACCCCAAATCCAGCAGCTGGGACAAGGGGAGCCTCAGGCACTGTAGAAAGCCCTCCAAAACACTGGTGCCCTCAACTCAGGGGCAGCCTTCACGCCCCAGTCGCACCACTTCAGTGCCAGTTACCTCCTTCCTCCATGGCCAACCAGCCGGGATCACTGTAACCTCCTTCCTCCATGGCCAACCAGCCGGGATCACTGTAACCTCCTTCCTCCATGGCCTCCCCGCCTGGCAACCCAACCGGGTTCCCTGTAACCTCCTTCCTCCATGGCCAACCAGCCAGGATCACTCACCAGAGCTCCCCTCCCAGGCAGAAAAGGCACCAGAGAGCACCTGGCTCATTGACATTTTCACCCTTACACTGGCATTTCTCCCCAGCTTTTTTTTTTTTTTTCTCCTGAGGAGGTCCCTTACTTTTTTTTTTAAATCTACCCTTAAAACACATCGGCTACAAGTTAGCAACAACCCTCTCAAGACCTGCAATCTTCTACTGCGAGTCTCACATAGCAACCATATATATGACACGTTAACCACACAGATGACAGATGGAGTATTAAGAGCACTCAATCTAAACCACCTTCCTCCCCCCCCATTCTCAAGGGGCTCCACCATAACCTTTTACTTAACTGTACTCAAACTCACATTCAGCAGGAGATCAGGTTACTGAATCGTAGAATTATTCAGGCCGGAGGAGATCCTCAGGAGAGCATCTAATCCCACCTCCTGCTCAAAGCAGGGTTAGCATCAATTTCAGAGAAGCCTGCACAGGACTTTGTCCAGCTGGGTCTTAAAAACGGCTGGAGGCTCCCTCACCTCTCTGGACAACCTCTTCCACTGCTTGACTGTCCGCAGGGGGAAAACTTCACTCCTCCTTGTGCCAAGGCAGCACCTCCTGTTGTTTCAGTCAGCGATCGCCATCAACCCTCTTGCTACGCACCTCTGTCGAGTCCATTTCTGTCTTGATAATCTGATCTTGTCCCAACTAAACCACCCTGGCTCCATCAACCTCCTCAGCAAAGCCAAAATCCAGTATTAAGTTGCTGGACGTTTTCTCTCCAGTGACCACTCACGAGAGCAAGGCTCTAGTGGGATTTTGCTCAGATTCCCACCAGCAAACCAGGGACAAACGGAATTTGTCCCACACCGACGCTGAAGTGCTACTCCATGGCCCTGAACAGAGGCTCGGCGACTACGTGGATCACATATCCCCTGGTAACTATTTTTGAGAGGTATCGGGTGACGCTTTCTAAATCAACTTGTTCACCGCAGTACTGATCAGAAAATGCAAACTACGATACTGCCACAGCGAGAGGGCAAGCACCAGTTACGCTAACAGCGAATAAAGACCAGATACCACCAAAACTGCTCAGGAGGGTGTTTCCCAGCTCGGAGCCCTCCAGCTACCCCAGCTGAGCCAGGGATCAGCCCTGAGCTGCCTCCAGCTCCCTGCCCTGCTCGCTCTTTGGTGTGACGCTCAGTTACCAACACACCAGCTTGCCCCGGTCTCACTCTGGATGGAGGTTAGTCCCGACTGCCTGTCTGTTACCTGCTCCCACTTTATTTTAAAGCATTTACAACATTTATGTTTTCCCAAAACTCCTCAAACTCCTTTGGTCTTCCCGGATTTATTACATACCAGCAGCCAGGAAAGCTGCTTTGCCAATTTTTTTTCAAACAAACAGGTTTCCAGTCTCTGTTCAAGTTTCAAAGACTTTAAAACGTTATCTTGTGTTTAACGCCCTCCCTCGTTACCAGTGCAACAAGAGGGTATTTCAATATCCTCATAAAGGAGTGTAACAACACCCAGCTTCTTCCCAAACAAAGGAAACGCTTCACTTCTCAGTATTGCTGTCACCAATCTGTTGGGTTTTTTTAACCTTTCCCACCCATATAAACACCACTGATGAAATTTATTGTTATACAGATATTAAAATATTTCTCACTGCCCCGGGATGTATTTGCTATGCTTTTCCAGTTATCTTTAGCTTTCCTTATTAACTGTCTAACTTCCAAAATACCTACTTTATTTTGTTCTGCAAATTGCTTCCAGTAGATTTTTCTTAAAAGATAAAATGATTACTGGGACAGACTCTTTATAAAACCAGAAGGGAGGCAAAGAAGTTTGGGTACAGCAGCACATGGCACCCAGCACCAAGCAAAAAACCTGTTGGTGTTCACAAGGGTGGAAGCCAAACTCTGGGAGATGGTTCAGCGAATATCAAACCAGAAACACTATTTTGGAACATCTACTAATTTAGCTGGCCATCCAGTTTCCATCAAACCATCACAGAAATGCTGTTACTACCAAAAACTACATTTAATAAGTTTTATAAAATGCCTCTTCATATGCATAAATCAAAAATTCAGCACATCTGTCAATGGCACACAGACCTTGCCTTTAGCTTGGGGAGCACTGCTGGCTCATATTTAAAAAAAATAAAAACGTTTATAAACATGAAAAGCCACGCGATGCATCTACACAAAGATACCAAACTTAAAGAAGCTTTTCCAGTAGCAAAAATTAGCATCACCTACTGCATTGTGCAGATTGAAAGAACTCCAAATAGCAAAAAGGCAGCAAGTGCAAAGCGTACGTGCCGGCCCCAGGCAGCAGCGCCAGGGCAGGCTGTGTCCTCAGCTGGGACCGTCTCTTCAGAGCCCGAGCAGAACGTGCATCGGAGCACTCAGGCAAGTCAGCCACGTCTGGGTACACACGGCTGGTCCATTCTGCTGAAGCAACCTTTGTTTTCTACACAAAGTGGTTTTAAAGTTTGATTTGCGAAGTGCCCAACAAAAATGGGAGCAGTGAGCAGCAACACTTAGAGATCGGCCAAAAGGGCTGCGCGAAACCTAGAGACTCCGGCGAGGATTTCAGGCAGGTCTAACCATGATCTGCTGGCTTTGCTATTTACTAGTACAACTCTACAAGGTGAATTTAACTTCTCCTTTACAGAGACAAAATTTCACTTAATTGTTCCAGCGAAACACCTAGCATGACTCTAGACAGTTCAGAGAACAGCTTGGCTTACCGCAACGTACTTCAAGCAATCAAACCAAACGTTTTGCTTATAAACAAAGGAAAAGATGAGGACACTAGAAAAGCTCCATCAGCATTTCACAGCTACGGCAAGCCAGAATGGTCGACTCTGATCAAATGCTTCTCAAGACAGACCTGAAAACAGGAGCCCAGAGAAGTAACATGATTTAGCAATTAAACAGAAGGCAGAGGGTGCTGTAGGAAAATCCCAGGACTTGAGGTAAAGATGAGAGAAACAAGAGAGGAGGAGGGGGAAAAAGTAAAATAATGACACCTAGACCAAAAAAAGGATCTCATTTACCTCTTTTCCATACTGAAAATGAACCGAAATTAAAAAACAACAAATTAAAACCAAGGAAATGAAATTCCACAGCATACCACGCACATTAAGCCTCTGGGACATATTGCCACAGAGCAGCGTGGGAGTAATTCAATAAAATATTGGAAATGGATCTACATAATAAGAACATCTGCGATTCTATTCGCCAAAGAGAATAAAGAGGATGCTGGATATAAATTTCCATCTAGCAAGGCATGATCCAAGTAGTAATTAATGCAACCAGAAAGTTATCTTCCACACAGACAGGTTATTCCACATTTGTCAGCATTCAGGCTCTTGGGCTTTATGTGCAACAGGCCAAGGAGTCGCTGCCCGAGATAAGCTGGTGCCCGAGTAGGTGGGCTGTGACCTAATCCAGTTTGGCAAGCTTCGTCTCTGCGCAGAGATCACATTTCAGTTTTCGGCAACTTATTGTGCCGCTGCTCCAACAGAGAAACAACGTTTACCCCCACCTCCCTTTTTTTAAAAAAAAAATTTATTATTATCCTCTGTGACACAAAAAGGGCAGATGAAATTTCACCCAAACCTATTAAATAAATACCTGCAGAAAAGTGAGCGACCCTGGAACACTCCAGTGGAAACAAGGCTATTTTGGAAAGTTCTCAGCAGCTGAAAAAAACAGGTTTACCAGGGAAATAATCAGATTTATCTGGAGGGGTTGCTACCGGGGAGCCCCACGGTTAGCCCCAACAACAAGGATCCTCAGGAGCAGCTTCCTGAACATTCACACTCCTGTGTTTTAGGCTAAACGCGAGCCTGAGAAAGCTTGACAGTTGACAAAAATTACAATTGGTGCATCAGGAGGGGACAGAGAGATCTGCATCTCTTCAGGAGAGGAGGTGAATACATACACGCAGCGTGCAGCCACAGAACTAGCTCGGGGAAGGAGCTGCGTCCCACACACACACATTTTCCCACCGTCCACCAGCGCCTTGCTGCCAGCCCCAGTTTTTGCGTGTCTGACTCAGCCTTCGCCCTGAAACATCTCAGGCAAGCAGAGCTGATTGAACGCTCACATACCACAGGCTTTCCCAGCGCCGCGGCCCCACAAACCCTTTCTGTCCGCCAGAACACCACCCGGCAGCTCCACATTTCTAACCCAACAAAAGATCCCGTGGGTCCCAGAGGGCCCCGGCCACACAATGCCGTGGGAATACCCCGTACACTCCTGCAGCCGCAGGAGGGAAAAACAGGGAGCGAAGAGCCCAGGAAGAAAAGCCTCCACCTCCACCAACCCCCCTCTCCACTTCCAGCGAGTTTCCAAAGGCCTTTGCGCTTCAACCAGCGACAGAAGCGCGCGAGGGCGAAGAGCTGATCACAAGCTGAGTGCGGAGTCGAACTGGAAGGACCCTACCTGCCTCGCCCGGGGCCCGTCGCGCACAGGGAACAACTGCCATGTCTCTTTAGAACTCCATAGGTTGAGCCAGGCTGTAGTTTCGACATTCCTTGCAACTTTCCACCAGCACACATGATATGTTCAAACTTGAGTAACTCCTCCCTCCTCCCTCCCTCCGCACACACAGACAGGCCCAGGAGATGGCCCTGCCTCTATCATCCCAGTTCCTATAGCAACTCCTGCCCGCGCAGATGGAAACAGAGCTATTTTCTAG
>NW_009693983.1:541-15336 GCF_000703405.1 Apaloderma vittatum | reverse complement strand
GTCCTCTCCCCAGGGGCTGCTCTGCTGGCACTTGGCCCAGACTTCGCCTGGAGGAAGGCCAAGCTTTGAATTCATTTAGTAAAACCACAACATAAAGCAGCTCTCCTGCTCAGGAAGCAGGGCCCGTGTAGTCCCAGGGGCAAGCCAGGCCCCGGCACGGCACCGCAGAGCCAGCTCGCACCTTCTCGTTCAGCGCAGCTGCCTGCACCCGCGGGCAAAATCTCAGCAAGGGCATTGCCACAGCGTGCTCCTCGCGTTCACTCCTCAGCAGCCGGTGTCATCCATGGCGAAAAAGGTAAAAAGCAAAGACAGAACTAGTTATTTATTAAGCAATTCCAGCTGACCGGATTACTGTAACCAAAGGGGTACTTCTCAAGTCATTTGGACTTTCAGAGTCCTTAGAGTACTTCCGGGGTGAGGAAGAGACCAGCAGTGACGCTGGGGCTCGATGCATGTTCATCACAACAGCTCACCCGTTTGCTTTCTTCAGGTTGGGATCCCACAGGAGTCAAGTTCACTACAGCAGCTGTCACACAGCTGTGTGACATCACCTTCATTTCCTTTTCACTTAAAAAAATACAGAAATAGAGAAAAAAAAATGCAAAACTAAAGACTGGAATGTGGCACTTGGGGGGAGATAATTACCAAGGGTGACACCGAGAACCTCAGGGGCGTGTGACATGGCTAAGGCTCTATGGTGGCAGAACAAACAGCACTGCAGCAGATGGAAGCCACAAGAGCCACTGACATGGCCACAGGGGCCAGCAGGCTGTGAGCACCCTGGGGACACCACCCACCCACACCGGTAAGGGACCAACGCGGGGCACAGCCAGCAGCTGCAAACCCATCACCTGGGGTAACCAGTACAGAGCCCTGGGGAGCAGGAGCCAGGAACACAACAGCAGAAGGAGACTGAGCAGCAGAAGTGCTTTGCTGACTTGCCGGTGGGAAGCGTGGGTGCTGGCCTGCCTCCTGCAAGCAGGCGGCTTGGCGAGGGAAGCGCCGCGACGTCTGTTTGGACACCCCGGCATGGGGAAGCATCCTCCTGGGGCGGGAAGTGCGTGCTGGGGTTGTACAAGAGCAACGTGTGGGGAGGCCACAGCAGGAGGCTGAGAAGCGAGGACAGCAGCAATTCCACCCCTTCTTCAAAGGCTCCCATAAGCTACACCAGGCTTCAAGCAGGGAGCACAGGAAAGCAGCAGGTATACTGGATATTCCAAAGAAAAAAAAGGAAGCAGATACGATCCACTCTGTGCCCACACTAAGTCCCAATTGGCAAAGAGAGCTGTGCTGTAAGGCATGGTCAGATGTGCAGTCAGATGCCACCTTGCTCCCATCTTTCTCTCCTCGCAGCCACACAATCCACCTCTGTTCTGAGAACAGAAAACTATTCACTTATTCCCCCCCTTGGGTAACTTTCCCTCATCAGAGGGATGAGACAATCTCTAAGGCTCATATATGGTTTGGGACAGAAGCACATGACCAGCAGTAGGGTGGAGTGGAAAGACACAAGACCCCTTCCTGCTTGGGATAACATTTCCAGTGCACTCACCTGCCCAAAATAAGGGTGCCTGCCCTGTCAACAAAAGGGACCAAGCTGGATCCAGGCTCCTGAGGTAAGCTGGGACCGAAACAATTCCCTCTGGAGGTCTCAAGGCTACTGCTCTGGAGTAGTGAGTCCAGGAGGGACATCAATAAAAGCATCAAAGCAGATGCACATCACAGAAGCAACACCGAGGGCCTAGAGAAAGCTCCTCATTCCCCCTGAGGCCCACTGGGAACAGCAATGGCCCAACTCATAACCAGATCCGAGGGCTCCTTTCCCAGGGGAAGGACGGTGTCGTGGAGGCACAAAGCACTGCTAGAAAACTGCTGATCTGGCAGTCAGACTCACTGTTGCCTTCAGCGCCTCAACACAGACACAGGCGCTCTGCTGGATGCCCTCTGAAATGTAACTTGATCCCGTGGTATACATTCACTAATCGGTCTAGGGATAAAGCAAAGCAGAAAACAGTCATCTTTATTTTTTTTTTTCACTTGAATGAGCCCAAATATGCACAATAACAGATCCTACTCAGAGCTATTACAAACTACAGTACTTCAGAAAGTTTTGCATCTCGCATCGAAGAGGGAGCATACCTCTGCAATAGCATCATCGGTTCTCAAATTGTGTATTTGAGAGACATCCTAATGACCTCATAGAAGCACATGTGACCAGTAAGTCATCTTCTCAGAGGACTAGAAATAACATCAACAGACCCTGTTTTGGTTTTGCACAGAACAGCTTTTTGCAGCATGAGCAGGTTTCCAAACGGCAAGGGAGCAGAATCAGTTCAGGCCGGGTCTGGCATTTTTATAGTTTCTCCAGCTAACTGTTTCTGGCTTTGGAAAAGATCAGTCCAATTAGCAGATGAAGACTCATCAGCTGATACTAAATTCCACGTACAAATTTAGACACAAAAGCTTGTTTATCCCGATGCAGGACAATCTGGCTGTTTTTAAGGCATCTATATGGTACAGTGAATCCTAAAAGTATTTCACAAGCTTTCTACAAAGAGCTAAGAAGTCGTGTCACAAAATAGAAAAGTATTTCAACAGGTTTAAAAAGCAGATTGTTTTATTTTGTACTTCCAGTGCTTAAAAATAACCTGCTATGCCAAGCAGCAAAGCAGAAATTTTAAATTCATAGATGATGAACTGGTGAGCTGTTCACACTGGAATCGGGAAGATGCCTTTTGCTGTCCCAGAGCTGCTGCCTGATCAAGTGGCACCGGGAGAAATAAATGAATGAACAGTGATGAGCATATCTTGGTACTAAAGTGAAGACAGCTAGACAAATGGCTCCAGACAGACTGATGGCCTCAAATATCTGGGCCAATCCCAAGCACAAGGTTCTTTCAGAGCAAAAGCTACGTAATTCCACTGCAGAAATGAGTATCGAGAGACAAGCATCAGACCAGTGACTTGTGGCCAGAGAACTGCCCCAGTTACCAATGGTGAGCTGGGACCACATGTCCAAGGGAGAGTAAGAAAAATATTCATTAGAGTAGCGTCTGAAAGCTTTTCCTGCCAGGCCTCCCCTACAGCAGCAGCACAACAGGCTGCTCCAGCAAGCCCACCTTTCCTTCTGCAGCAGCTCCACTCCACGGTCCTGGTACTCCTTGCCTTCCAGTCGCCCACCCAGCCCAGCTAGGGCAGGAGCTCTCCCTGCCTGTACCCACAGCAGGGCCCAGCGACCCCAGTAAGTACCACTGCCTCATGCCAGACAGGACCAGGAGTCACCTGGGCAGTCTTTGAACCAGCAGCCACAAAGAAGTTGAAGAGCACGGGGCGCTCCCACTAAGAAGGCTGGATGTGGACAACATTCAAGCTTCTTGTTCTTTCAGTGAGCGGTGGTGAAAGCCAGCTCCCGCCTTCACCTTTCCAGGAACTTTTGATGGAACGCAGAAGCCTGCAGTGAAAGTGCTTTGTTTACACCTACAGCCCTCTTCTGTCCTTACCCGCAGTGCAAGAGCACATTCACTCCTACCCTGCCCCAGCGAAATATCTGCTCAGCCTGGCTCTGCTAGCACCATCCTTCCACAGCAAAGGAATCCACTTCCAGCCGTAAACCTGGGAAAGGAGGGAAGCAGGGCAGAGCTCGGCACAGCACAGGGCACATTTGGGACGCATGTGTGACATCCTCTGAGAAATACTGACAAACCGCCCTGGCACACAAGCTGTAGAGCTATTCTGCAGGGTAAGAGAAGGCTCAGAGATTACAAGATAGCGTGTGTGGTGACATGTATGTACACCTGCTGTGGGACAAATCCTCCCCAAGCAGTGTAAGAGACAACAGGGTGCAAAGGAAATCCTCACCCTTCACCGTGTTCCTCCCATCCTATGCCAAGGAGGCCTTTCCTGCTCTTAAGAGAGATGACAAGCAAATACCACAGCAGTGTGGTGTCTCCTCTGTCCCTCAGTGACTCTTGAAATCACTAAAACAAGCACAACTCCTGATACAACCTCACACGCCCAACAGATGAAGTTCTGCAGCTGAGCCGAGCTGCTTGTTTGTGGGTTCCCAGGTAGCTGCCCAGCGAAGCCCTGTCATGCTGGGACACAGGAGCAGATGAGGCCTCAGCACCGCTTTGCCACCACCGCTCCCTCAGCCAGGGATGAGAACAGCTGGAGAGATGGCAATGGAGGATCGGCAACTCTCTCCCAGCCCCCAAAATCTCAAGAATCAGAGCTTTAATACTACCAGGAGAGATATAAACAGCAGCAGACTCCCATTTGCCCCATCTTTTTAAATACCAGTCCTCAGCTGCTACATCACGGGCTGCCTGCTGCCTCAAAGATGGGGATGAGAGGAGAGAAGGAAAGTGGTACTTACACCCCCAGGTCAGAACAAGTAGAGCAAGATCAATTTAGCTTTAGTTGTTGCAACGACAAAGCCTCAGCGTACGCATCACCCAGATGAGGAGTACACTCTTGGCACAGAGCAGTGCTCAGCAAGGACACACTTGTAAACACTCTCCCTGGCCATCTTTGCTGACGCAACTGCAAGAAAAGGGCAGAGAAACCATTATCTGCAGACATCCCTCCCTGTCCCCGGACACCGGGACCAGCCCAAGCCCGACGTCTCCAGCCTCTCCCCCTGGCTCTCATCTGCACGATGAGCCAAGTACCCTTGGGTGTCCTGCAGCTGAGAACTGCTGCCACTGCGAGGAAAGGCTCAACCCCCGCGACCCAGTGAGCCTCTGCCCTGTCCTTCTGACACCTAATGCCTGGAAGCAGTTGGTATATTCAGCAGGCACAAGGTCTCCTTCAAAGCTGACCTTTCTTTTTGAAGCACTATAGGCTCTAACGTCCTGAGCGCTGCCCTTCACGTGTTCCTCCCACACCACTGCAGCAGGCCAGCTCTTTCTGCCCTCCATCCTTGTGACGAGTGTGGAGCACGAGAGGTGGCGTAAACAGAGTTCTGACAAGCAGAGGTGCACAGGTCCCAGGACTGGTGGGGTCAAAACCCTGCTACCTCACCCGCAGCGCCATCTCCCCAAGTCTGTCTCCCTCTCCCAGAGGCTTCCCAGGTGAATCTGTGTTGGCACGTTTCACCTCAGAAGACCAATGTCTGAGTATTCAATCAAAATCCAGCTCAGAAAAGCTTCTTTGACTGGAGATTTTATTCCAGAAACACGGAGAACGTGAACAGAAAGCCAAAGCAATCCATAAGCACTACTTACAAGCTTCAGCGCAGAAGAACACCACAGCAGCCATTTGCTTTTCAAACCAACTGAACCACAGAAGGGGCCAAGCTCAGCTTGTGGCAGCAAGACCACCACAGCTCCTCTGCCTGCAGTGCACAAAGACAGACCCCTGCACAAATAAGCAGTGTGTGGAAGAATCAGTGGCAAAACAAGAGCTGTCAGCCAGAGCCAGTCTCTCACTGACATGCCTGAAGTCAGGGACAGCACAGCTGTTGCTCCAGGACCCTCTGGCCATCCAACCCCAAACCTGACCTCTGCACTTTTGTCCAAAGCTCAAATGCAGAGAGCAGCTGACAACAATAGTCACCACATTTCTGCGATTCCTCAGCAAGGACTATCACCTTCACATAACCAGAAGACTGCAGGAGCTGCCGCTGCCAGCCCTTTTCGCCGGCTCTGCTACGGAAACAAAAGGCAGAAGCGTGCTCTTGGGCATGTGGGTCAGACAGGCAGGATACCAAAGGGCCCCTCTGCACAGCAGGAGGGAGAATTCAAAACCCACCCAAGGACACTGCCACTCACTCCCCACCACCTCCGACACACCGGCTGGTTTGCATTCTAACAGGAACACAACATGATTCTCCAGAGCAGTGCCAAGCAGCATCACAACCAGTGCAAAGGCGCTCTCATTTGCAGTGCTAGAGAAGCAGATAGATAATTTCTGAATCTCCCCGTTACACGAGGGGATGCAGAGTGCAGGGATACAGCCAGACCTGAGTCTAGGCAACTAGGCCTTGGCTTAGAGAAGCTTCCAGCTCCTCAGCAGCTCCTTGCATCTCAGCAATTTCCCTTCCAAGCAAGGCCTCTTGGCCTAAGTAAGCACAAGGATGTTGCAATCTGCAGTTTTGTCTGAAGAAATCCAGCCCAGCCCAGCCGCAGCAGCAGGCCTCTGGTCTGGTCTGACTATGTGCCATTCACGGACACCCACTGCGTCTAGAAGCTTGTGGCATTTCTAAAGGCAAGTTGTCTTCTCGGCTGTAGAGGGCTGTTCTGTTCCCATTAATGATCAGGACCATGATGGGCAACTCAGATGTGCACCCCAACAGGCTCACTCCTCTCACAACCTGGTATTTTTTCCTGAAATAAAGGCAGCAGACTCAGGGAAAACCCTCTCCTCCCACTGCAAAGGGGCTGAGGAGGGTAGATAAAAGCCAGCCCCATGCCTTGTGCATGTGTAGCCTCAGCCTGGGCACCCAGCCGGCCAGCATCCATCATATCTCAGCCTCAGGGCAAACGATGCTCACAGTGCTCGTCCTGTACCTGCTGACAAGACCAGCTCATATCTGGGCAAAGACCATGGCTAATACTGAGGGGAATACAACCCAAGCACTCATTCCAACAATGAGACACGTCCTACAAGCGCCACTTGACATGTTATACACAACATGAGAAGAGCATCTCACAGCATCCCTGCCTCCTCCTGAAGAAATGGCACATTTCCCATACTGGCACGGAAAAGACAGAATGATCCAGCAGATATGTCACACATTACATTATCAGCCCTACTGGGACGTTTCCTAACAGCTCACTTAAATGTTTTAAAACTTGCAGGGTCAGGTAACTCAAACCTAAATGCATAACCCACACTATAAAGTGGTTCACTAGGTACCACTCTCAAGCAAAAGCAAACAAAAGCCGATCCGGCACGGTACGCTGCTCTGTCCCTGGATATTTTCAAGACTTGGCCAGACAAAGCCATGGCTGAGGCGATCACATGCTGGAGACAGTTCCACTTCAAGCAGGAGGTCAGGCTGAAGACCTCCAGATGTCCTTCCCAACCAGTATTTCCATCATTCTGTGATAGCGAAGGAAAAGAGGCAGAATAATTATTGCCAACAGTTTTATGAAAAGACTGAGATCAAGTTGCTCTAAAGAGATCCTTCTAGATTATATTAAAAGCTTGGTTAACAAAGACATTGGCACTGACACAATCGGAGCTAATTCTGTGCTGGCAGGAATACTGGAGTACCAGTATCTGTGCCTTGATGTGTGCCTTGTGCATGGGTCTCAAACAGGGTCAGTATGAGGACGGTCTGACGGAGCATACAAATTAACACTCACCATAAATGCCCAAAAGAAATCTCTTAACTTCAGCTATGTATTCAAATACAAAAGTCTGCAATAATTCCAAGAATATAGGTTAAAAGCAAGACAGCTAATAGCTCTCAAGACATTACAAGCAACAAGAAAAATCACTTCCCACTATTAGTTTTTACTCTAGGGAAGCCTCATAAGCACTGCTGCTATTTAGTGTCCTTCTCACGCTGGGAAGAAGCCAAAAAATGACATAGGAGGGACTGAACCACATCTCATGGCTGGTGAGTTCAGTCCTCAGGAAGAAGGCAGTACGTCTACACGAGGTGCTCTGTCTGAAGGGTGATGGGGAAGCAACAGCAGGCCGCTGAGAGGAAAGAGGGTGGTTGGCCACCAAAGAACCTGCCATCGCGAGGTTTCTCCCAGCTGTCTGCCCACAGGGCTCCCAGGACCGACCCATGGTATCTGTGCTGGGCACTGGCCAGGAAAGCTCATTTTCTCAGAGGAAAGCCCCATGCAGGGTGTCTCAAAACATGAAAGAAAATATAAGGTTGCTGGTAGCTCAGTTATGTAGATGGATGGCATCAAACTGCTGGAAAGAGGAAAGACACTTTGGGAAGTTGGGTTATTTGAATAATATCCATTGCAATCCGCACAAATGCAAAACACATGCACTTAAAAACAAAGGCCATGAGATGATTTTACAGCATCGGGACCCTTGTCCAGGGAAACAGCGAGGGAGCTCGCTGCGTGGCTAGCTCTGCTAGCCTGCTCATTTGTTCTCTGCAGCAGCTGAATCATCGTGCACATGGCCAACACCTCACCCCAAACAAAAACATGGCGTTGGAGGCTCACACCGCACATGTTCACACAAGCACCCTCAGCTCAGCCCCACTATAAAGGCAGAAATTAAAGATAAACATTCCTGCAAGATCACATTACCCAGCTTGAAGACGTGACAGCTTGTCAGGAACAGCAAAAACAGCCTGAGCTTAGTGAAAACCACTCATTATAGGCTGACATTTTCATATTGGAGAATACTGGTTCTCCAGTTATTTCTGCTACAGTATTTTTTTTTAACTTTGATAGGCAGAAACAAACAATCACAAGTGAAACAACAATAATACAGATGGACAAGAAAACCTGGCACTCGGCTAGTTTAGCAGGCAACACAGATGACCACTACCAAATGGTACATGCAACAAAAACATGCCCAGATTCTCATCCTCAAAAGAAAAAAGAAAAAGAAGAGCTGCAAACACCACATACTCTACAGGCTCTGAGTCTGCTTGTTCTTCAGCAGCTCTTCATTACAGATGGGTGGAACGTCTTTACACCTTAAATGCTATTCCCAGAGAAACAGAACTAACTTCTCATTTTCACGGCATAAATTCATCTGGTTGGAAGAAAATACCCCACCCTATTCTTCTGGCCTCCAAACTGCAGCTGGCAGACTTGGGACATAGGACAGCCCTGGGGAAGAAACACAACTGTTTGCTTTGTTCCTCTGTCCCTTCTCTTGTCCTCTCACCCTCTCCTCCAGCCCCCATGGCCCATCTGAGCTGATCGTCTCCCCACCACTTCTTGACAGGAGCTGACTTGTTTCAGGTTCATCAGGCACCAGAACTCTGCACTGCAGAGCTTTGCGGACAGATTTGGGCACGGTACCCAAGCATCAAGAAAGGAAAGTCAAATCAGGTCAGGAGAGCATCATCCACGCTGGGAGCCCTTCCAAGCAAACACCCAGAGAGCCGCCGCATTAGGAGCGGACAGGCCCCAAATCCAAATTTTGGAACAACTCCACCCAGTTTAATCCCTTGCTCATGCATTCTGCAAGCATTAGTTCTGAGTGGGCTGGCGTTTTAACAGCTCCTTACTTGAAACTTCACAGACAAAACAAGGTTTAGGCAGCGCTCTTCAAGGTACAGATCATCTGTTCGACGCAGCTGGCGGCCCTGGAGGGATCCTCAGCCCATCTCCAGGTGGAGAGAGAGCCCATGAACAGACCCAGCAGGATCCCATCCAAGAGCAGCATGAAGAAAAAACGGTCGAGCTCTCCAACAAATAGAGACCTTGCTGCAACCCATCAGAGCAACAAGTGTTTTACCAGTCCTTTTCATTAAAGGAAGGATGGTGGCATTATTAGCCTGTAAGGGCATGGAACCAAAGCAGCTTCTGTTCACGGCTATTTTACCTAATGAGTAATACAACACAGAAAGTAGATACTTGCCTTGTACTACACACTGACAGGGACAACAAACGAAGTTTGACAAGCCTGCATGTAGGCATTTTCCATTCTTACGTGCTTGACTTTCCACCTCTATAACACACCTGTGTGAAGGTATGCATTGGAAAGAGCTGCTGATGAACTCCCACATGCTTAAGTGACAGGAAAAAAAAAGATACCACCAGCCTCTGCTCACCCATAAGATTTCTTGCAACTACTTATTTCAGAAAGCAAGCTCAGGAGTCACCCGCAGAATGAGACTCCCCTACAGGCAGAACAACGATGTGGAGCAGTAGGAAGTTTTAACCCATTCCTGTCTTCAAGTTGCATAAATTGTCGGTACATTTCAAGTCCAAGATTTTAAATTCTCCCCACCCAGTCTGACTCCAATAGTTTGGGTTTTTTTAAAGAGAGACTGGGAAGAAGTAGCTCCTTAGCTCCTATTTCCATAATCAATATCAGTAAAACAACCTCCCCCAGCAAATGTGGCTCTGCGTAAGCAATACTTTCTTGATTCGGGAGAAGTAATTTTAGGCACAAAGAGGCCCTGGCATCAGGAAGGTGCCTCTCCACCTTGCCTAGGAGAACGGCTTGTACTTTAAAGCTACTGGCAAGAAAAGCTAAAGGCTTGCTCTCCAATACTGAGAATGCCACCCAACACCACCTTAAAACAGCTTTGCTTAATTTTCAACATTTTTAAATGATGGCTGTGAAAAAAGAGGCCTTTCTATTAAGGACACCTCAACCCCTTTACCATCAAGAGAGTTGCAAACCAGCAACCCCTTTGTGAGGGACCAGAGGTTGGTGGGATCCTCTGCAGCAGAACGTTACTGTCAAGCATTCCCTGCTCAGATCGTTTTAAGAGAAAAAGTATCATCAATTCTACATAAATTCCTTTGCTGAAGCCAGCAGAAAAACGTCTGTGGAATCAAGGCAGATGAGAGCCTTCCCTTGCTTGGGCTTCTCCCAACACCACACACACTAAAGAGAGAAACAGAGCTAAGGAAAGATGAAATACTTCCTCACTATCTCCTGTTGCTGTCCAAGCAACGGGACCCGGCACTTGAGATCATCCCTTGGTACTCTTTATATTCAGAAAGCTCTTGTTGGAGCACAAAGCCGCCCCGAAGACGGATGCTTTCTCAGTCTCTAGTGTTTTGTATGTGCCATGAGGACACTGGGCATGTGACTCGTGCGTTAAAACTTTCTGGCTCACCAGTCTAAGTTCAGATTCTTTCCCTGCAAAACACACTGTATGATCTCATCTGCAAGCAATCAGCCTGAGAAATCAGCTTGTTAAAGGAAGCTTCTAGGAAAGGAGAGATGTCTCTCGAGAATTTGGGGGCCTATATGATTTTAACCAGTTTGTTAAACCCCAGCTGCACGTCTCCCCATTTGGGTCACACAACCAAGAAACGGTTTCTCCTCCCACGCAACTCCAGACAGCGGGACAGTTTGCCAACACCTAACTGGAGCATCACATTTTCATTCTTCGAAGCCTGAAAGCACTCCCATTTTCATGCAAACTCATTCTAATCAGGCGCTGGAAGAGTTCAAGGACAAATTCAGAGCTGCAAGTTGTGTGGCATCCAAAAAAGCAATCCATTAAACATACAACAGTGGTGACCTGAATGCACAAGACAGAGTTATTTTCTTCATTTCTGAATATGTGTTTCAGCATTTTCCCACAATTATCGCTTGAACCCCAGACATGCACCCAAAGAAAGGAAGAACCAGTACAGCAGGAGCTCTGAAGAGGAGTGAGGAAGTAAAAAACAAGCTCCCTGGAAAGCCAGTTTTACCCTGAGATTGCTTAAAGTGATGTAAAAGAATTTTACCAAAGTTTTGGTGACACTGCAGGAGTGCCCAGAAGCTCTGCACTCCTCTTGGTGCTACATCTCCACAGGGCTCCTTCCCAGGGAAAACCCTGGGCAAGCACAAGCACCGCAAAGAGCGTAGAAACCAAAGTGCAGCCTTTGATTCCCAGATTATGCTCTCAATTCATCTTTGCAGGGCCAGCTGTGCCTTGTTCCTTCAGAAGGAGCACTATGGGGAGTAGAACAAGCAGCAGGACTCTTGTGCCTGCAGACTCGGCCACATTTGCATCCCCTGAGCTTTCAGAATAAGGAGCACCCCTCTTGCACCCCAAAGGGGAGGCAGGGAAGATCAGATTTCAATCCTGCCTTTCTTCCACGCAAGCTGTCCCAGCCGGCATTTGCTGCTCTCAACAGCATCTCCCAGGCAACCTTTGCTCAGCTGCCCCCAGTTGGTCATTCAAGTACTTGGAAAGACTCTCCTTAAAATTCTTGCATAGAAATCACTGTTTAATGTTCAACACAGAACCCATGAGGGAGGTAAAAAAAAAAAACCGCTAGCCTGTCTCTAACGAAAGAGACCAGGAGGACTGAACCCTTGGCTCTTCCCAGCCACAGATTATTCCAAGTGAGGTGATTATTCACCACTTCCAGCATGTATTTTCAGTTCAACTCACAAAATTAACTGTTATGAAACAAAGAGAAGGAAGCAAAGATCAGAGTGGAAAGGCAACACTCATTTATTACCATGAGTGCAGAGGAGGAAGTTAACCACACCGGGTTGTCCCTCTTTTTGTGTCTTTACCAAAGCTACTTACCACTTTTTATAAAGATGATCTACACATCAACCCACAGCTCTTGGGCTCACTAGGAGAATCGCCATGAGGGACCGTGTCCCGTACAATGAAGGATGGCAGAGTCGTAGTGAAACCGTTCTGGTCAACAGCGGCACCTTGTTGCTCCAAAAGCGACTCTGAGCCTCACAGCAATTTGAAATATTGCCCCAAAGAAGCTTTTTTGCTCTCTGTGTCTTTAAGAATCACATAGCTCTGTTGGACTGCAAAAATTCATGCTAAACAAAACGTTATGAGAAGAAAAAAAAAAGTCTCCTTCAGGCTTTTCACTCCCTAGCCAAGTTCTTAATTTTAGTAGATTAAGGGTAGACACCTCCCCAAACATATGTCTGCTACAAAAATCAAGGTGTAAGACAACTTCCCCCGAATCCCTGGGAAAGCACACCTCAGGAAACACAAAGCATAAAGTGGGGGCAACACTGAAGGGCTTGGCTGCTATCTCCCATGGTGCAGCTTCTCAACCAAATCATAAAGGGGAAGAAGAAAAAGGAGACTTTCCAGCTCAAGTTCCAACTCCTTTTTAAAAATCAGTTTATAACCACTAAAATAAACACAGAAAGAACAACTGTGCAGTAACTGGGAACCTGCAAAAACAGCTGCAGTTTCAGAGCAGGTCAGGCAATGTCTGGCAAACACCAGCAGATACAAAGGGCCCAAGGGGATGGCAGGATATTTGGGGAATGAAACAGTGAAATTTTACCCACGGGCTCATCCAGAAACTGCCTAAAGTTGGTCCAGCCAGGGCACACCAGGCAGAAGCAGCTATCCTGTCTGTTTATCACCGTGGTGGCCATCTGTTCCCTGTTAGATCTGCCCCCTCCCCAATTCCTCGCTCCTCCCGGATGCCCAAGCCTCTCCCATACCCTAAACTACCCCAACGCTGTCTCAGCCCAGCCAAGAGCACCCAGCTTGCCTCGGGGTGAGACGCAGAGCTCCGCCAAGCACATCACCTGGGTGGGCACACTGGTCTCTGTACCAGTCTCCCACTCGGCAGGGCTCTAGGGTATTGCTCTGTTACCCTTCTCCCAGGACACTGCTGGGCACAGATCCCCACCGTGGCCAAACTCCCCAGGAACGGGCAAGAGAAGGAAGGGCAGGAAACCCAGAACAAGCAGAGTACTCCAAGACACCAGTTCTTGAATATTTCAGCTGGTTTGAAGTTACTTTAGGACATCTTCAGAAAAACAGCAACTACATCAGATGGTGCAAAGCTGCAGCAGCAAGTAGCACCTCTGAAGAAAAGCCACCCAGAATCCCACTGCCACCTCCCCTCTGGACTCCAAGCAAGACAACTCCCCAGCATTTGAACACTCAGAAGACTTTCTTACACTTTCTTCTCAAGGACAATAGAAGTGGAAAATCCAAATCTCCACTCTGTGTTATCACAGGAGCTACTTCAAGCCTCCATAGACAGCAACATGCTTTGAACATCCTCCTCTGCTGCAAAGTGGACAGATTTCAATTACACCCAGTTCTAGTTGTGCTTGGCTCTCCGTCCCTCACCACAGACCTGTGCTCTCCGTGGCCAGGCCTGTCACTGTGCGCAAAAAAAACAAATCCAAGAAAGGTACAACCAACAGAAGTCTTCCTGGGCAATGAATTGAGGAAGATGGATGAAAGCTCCTGGGAAAGGCAAGGAGCCAACTCTGGTGGAGGAGGCAGGTCACCTCAGCAATTCCCAGGGGAGGACAGGGACAAAGAGCCTCAGGGTCTCGCGCGAATCGCTCCTTAAAGTTTAAGATGCTGCAACTTCTTCCAAGCTGTTGCCTACAACAGCTCACTTGCTAGCAGCAAAAGAAAGCTCCCACACCCTGACATCTGCCCAGGGGACAAGCACACACCTGGATAATAGATTTAAGTCATCTTAAAACACAATCATTTTCCTCAATTATACACCTGAGGCCAGAACCCACAGGCTGAGCAAGCCACAAGCAGCATGGCAGCTAATTCACAAAGAGCATTTCTTGATTTCAACAGCTCACATTACCCAATCAGCCCAACCAGACACCAGAGCCTTTCTGATTTTATGGTCTGCAGAGAGACGGCAGGAACGGCCGATGGGAGAGCCTCAAGGCCTCTCGGCCCTCACACGCCACTACTTCTGGCTCCACAACAGGAGAACTGCTGCTGCATTTTTGTTTTAAGAACTTCTTTTTATTATATTTTTCAGTGGAGAAAGTTGAAGAGAAAAAGAAGAGCTTGGCATTTTCCCACTGAAGCGCTTCAACATGCTGGCTTATCTTTCAACCTCAAGAGAGAAACTTAAGTGAAACAAAATCTCAGT
This sequence comes from Apaloderma vittatum, assembly GCF_000703405.1. NCBI lineage: Eukaryota > Metazoa > Chordata > Aves > Trogoniformes > Trogonidae > Apaloderma > Apaloderma vittatum. The sequence goes on along the minus strand of NW_009693983.1, from coordinate 874 downwards.
CACTCCCTCGTAACATTTTCCCTTTCTGTCTTCCACAAAGCAAAGCACCCTGAGCTCCACTTGATCACTGTTTCTTTTCTTTCCTGTTCCCATTTGGCTTACAAGAGTCCACTAAAGAAGCTGACACAAAATAGTCCCAAATACTCATATTTTATCTCTTCCCAATAAAGAACATTCAGAAGCCAGACCAGCCAAAGAAACAGAAAGTCAATGTATCCAGCACAAAAAGGGAAAAGCACCAATGAGCAACGAGTATCAACCAGAGAGGGCCAAAATAAAAGTTTAAAAGCAAAGTATTCCCATGGAGGTCTGCCTATGAAAAGAAATGGGGGG
>NW_009693983.1:0-213 GCF_000703405.1 Apaloderma vittatum | reverse complement strand
CTCCCCCTTGACATAGGGACAAACATGACTGAGGTCACCCTTCAGTCTCCTCTTCTCCAAGCTAAAGAGACCCAACTCCCCCAGCCTTTCCTCATAACTGTCTTTCCTCTCCGGCTTGCCAGATCTCAGGACCCGAGAGTACCTAACGCCTTCCCCGCACCCCGCAGAGCAGCTGCTCCCTCCTGCCTGCTCACTGACTGCCGAGAGGCCACG